>NC_044053.1:22778065-22788065 GCF_902167405.1 Gadus morhua
CTGCAGCTGGTAGAGGAGCCAAGTGGGCACATAGCATCCACATGTGGGCAGAAGCTTGTTTTAGGTTTTAGGCAAGTAGTTCATGACCACAGTGCTCATATCAGTGTCTTTTGCTCTGATTGGCTGGCCAGAGACGTGGAACCTATCCCGTTGAAGGACTTGGTAGATCCTTTCTCATTCTGGCAGTCCGTTTGTGCATGTGCTGGCCTCTGGTTGGCCAGCTGAGAGTAGAGGAGGGACTTGAGAAATCGTGGATAACTGTCACTTTCCATCAAGCTGTATATCTGTTCCTGTGCCAGCTGGAAGGAGGCGGGGCCAGGAGCCTGACGCAGGTTCTGATTGGTCACCTCCCTGACAGATGAATCCACATTGACCTGTGGGAGAAAGGGGCGATGGTCATACCAAAGATGGACAGAAAGCTGGACATTCACGTGGACAGAGGAACATATGGACAGACAGGAGTACCTGTCGAGAAGCACTTGTCGAGATGAACTCGTTGAAGATGCTGTGGGCTCTGGTTGCCATCTTGTTCAGCGTGCGCGTCTTCTTGTATTTATCCACAGCCAACCAGAAGTCCAGGTTTTCCTCGCTGAACTCTGACCTCAGGAAGTGTCGAAACACTGCCATGCCGTCTGATCAACCAGAAAAGAGTTTTAACACATGACACATGACATATGAACTGTTCATGTGTGTACAGTAATGTGTGCATTCTGTACCTACATTTGTTGGACAGCAGAGCCTCAAAGCTGTCCGCCCACCTCCACACCTCTTCCAGGGGGGGTCTGAGAAAATAAATAACAGAGAGTTAGAAATTAGTCTAATCATGTTTAAAGAGCAAATGAACGCCAAACGTTTTCAGATGTTTTATATGATCATTGTAATCTATGCTGTTTTATCAGTGTTTCTGAAATAAGACCATAATTGAGAGGTAACGGTCGCCAGTCTCAGCCAAACACTTTGGGACGTTCCACTCTGCTGCGAACGCAGGTGGCGTTTCAAAGCTCTCTTATGACACGACCAAGGTGTGTGTGGACATGTGGACGTGTAGAGCTCTGTCCGGGCAAAGGGTTTACTGCGGCGTCCGAGAGAAAGTTAAGCTACCTGGATACTTTTGTGTTTTAGTTAACGCCACGATGTGTGGCGCCAGGGGCGTTGCTAGGTTTCTGAAACATCCGGGGCTTAGCCCAAGAGGGAATAGGACAGGCAAATTTTGTTGTATACTTTATTGCGCATGCACATTTTTTTTCAGAATGCTTTACCTAAATAAAAAAAATAGGCAGGTAATTACATTGAATAGCTACCTGACTGCTGCTTATCCCCAGACATCTAAAGTTCCATTCAAGTTATTTAAGAGTAAAATGAATACAAGTGAGACAGACCAGGGCCACTAATCACACTAAGGGCCGACATGGAGTTTACTGACATGCCTTCTTTTTAATCCAGAAAGTAAAAACAACATATTTATGAATATATTGTATACAACCTGCGTAGAGGGTCATATAGGCTAGGTTTCATTTCAACATTTTAGGGGACAAATTATAGGTGGGGGGTATGGGGGTGCTCCCCTAGAAACTTTTAAGCGTCAAACACTTAATTTCCTGCATTCTTGTGGATTTTTATTTATCTATCTGTGCCTGCAGATAGTCTGCATCATTTTATAGTGGAAATATTTTTTTTCTGTGAAGGAAAAGACAACATTCAGGTTCCTAAAGAAACAACTATTATGGAGTATAATGCAGTAAGGCTCTCAGGCATCCTGGATTTTTCAAAACTTTCTGCAAATTGAAAACACATCACATGTTTTGGGTATTTCTTTTTTAGGAATCATGACTCAGCACCAGTGTTAACTATTTATGACACTTAACATTGGTGATGAAATGACAGCCACCATTGGAATTGAAAAGGGTGGGCAGCTAGCTAGTTAGCTAAATTTTAACTTAAGGTCAAAGTTGGAAACAAATCATGTTAGCATTCATCCTTCGACATGTGACACAATCAGTCATCAATATTGGCATGCTATTTAGCCTCATAGATTGGCCTATTTACAGCCCACAGAAAACTGACATATTTTCTTCAATGCAAGTTCATCAATTCATGGCTTCAAATCTTGAGCAGTGTAACAGAAATTCCTAGCAGTTAGCTACGCAAGAGTCCTAACAAATTGGAGCATGTGCGACGTGCGGATATGGCACAGGCTCTGCATGCAGCAAAATATAAAAAAAAAAGAAAAGAAAATTATAATGTTTTTTTTCTTTCGTTTTTTAACAAAAAAGATTCGGGGCTAATCAATTTAGATCCGGGGCTTAGCCCCGAATAAAACAGCCTAGTGACGCCACTGTGTGGCGCTATTCATCGCTCCTTATAACGCTCAAACACAACGACGGTACTTAATTAAGGATCAGAAAGTTGCCTTAGGTCGTAACACAACCGCCCTACCCCCTCCTTCCTGGAACTCTCAGGCGGAAACGAAACGAAACAATAAATACATCTGAAAGGGAATCCCCCCTATCAGTCTGTTCACTGACATTTTGAGTTGTGTCTCTCTAAGGGTACAACTGAGTGTGTTTACCGGCCGTTTCTGAATGCTCTCTCCAGACTGTTGGCATTAAAGTTGTTTTGTCGTCGTAGAAACGCCATGCGGCTTCTGATGTCTTCAGCTCTGAACAAACACAAACGATGTTCACATTGTTTCACGTTAACGAGGACCTTGAGTATGAGTGGGAACATGACAGATCTACGGGGACATGTAATTGTATTTGTGCATCCACTTACAAGCTCTTCTTCCTCTTTTGGTGGCCGTATTTAGACTCTCTGTCCTGGAAACGCAGAGACAGGTGGAAAAACAGAGAGACGACAAGGAGCCATTTTAGGACAGTCAGGCGACAGGTGGGGTCATGTGATAACGTCCCAACAAATGGACAGCACCCACCTTCACCCCGTTGAGGAAGTGGAACATCTGTTGGAGGGACCCCCCCTCTCGGGTCAGCTCTCTCCTGAGGGTGTGCGGGGAGGGAGGGCGGCCCCGGTCGGGTTCAGAGGTCGAAGGTCGTGTGAGCCTGTGGATGGTGCTGTCAGACAGGAAGTAGGGGGATCGAGGTTCCTGGAGAAGGGATCCTTCAGACAGAGAGCGTTGTAGGGAACGTGGGGCTAGGGAATAGAGAGATAAAGGGGATTAATTCAATGCTACAAAACCTGGATTCTCCATTCATTTATAAAAAGATGAGCGATGACGATGAGCTTCGCATCAATAGTCAGCAGGTCAGAGATAATTTATTGGCTGATGGCCAATAGGCTTAAATTAGTCAAACCAGGCAAACAAATACAAGCAATAGCAAATGCATGACTTGACTTGGACTTGATTAGTATAACTAAGCAACACTGAAAAGCAGACAGGTATACATACACAGTGCACGTTTGCCTCACCTCCTAGCCTAAATGGGGAAGTACACTCCTGAACCAGGTCCTCCTCTTCCTCCTCCTCCTCCTCCTCTTCGTCCTCAGTACTGTGGCCCGCCCGCTGGGTCTTTCTCGCGGAGCGTACCATGTCGTAGGGGGGCGGGGGAGAGATGGGGGGGAGAGGCGAGGAGCAGCACGAGAGAGGCGCAGAGTCGCCCCCCCAGATGCTCTCGGAGGCCTCCGACACGCTCTGGCCCTCCGCGGCCTGCCGCTCCTCCCTCTCCTGCTCCCTCTCCCTCCTCGTCTCCCTCCCCTTGCAGGTCCTCCCGCAGAGCCGCTCCGTCACCCTGTCTCCCTCCGCCTCCCCTCCGCCGCCCCCCCTCCCCTCCCGCTCCCTCCACAGCGGGGGGTAGCTGCTCCGCTTGGAGGGGGACTCCATGGGGGAGGCCAGGATCCAGGGGGAGGGGCCGCACCGCTCTGGGGAGAAGGGGAGGAAGTGGGGAGGAGGAGGGTGAGGATGAGGAGGGTGGGGAGGAGGGGAGGAGGTGCGCAGAGGGAGGTCCGAAAAGGTGGCGTAAGGGGAGGAGGGTCTGGAGGTGAGGTCGAGCTGTCCCAGGGACAGGAGGCTCACGTCCCTCTGCAGAGGAGGGGAGGAGCAGAGGAGGAGAGGGGAAGGAGAGGGAGGAGAGGAGGAGAGAAGGAAATAAGAGGAGGTAAGGAGATGAGATCGAATCATTTAACATGTAACCTTACAAACTATTAAATAGACAATATTTTTTATCTTTCCAAGATTAGTTTAAACAAGCTAGTCTGATCTTGGTCGACTATATGCGCCAGTATCGAAATCAGGGCTGCAATTCGATTTCCAACCTGAAGATGGCAGCAAAGTCTTCAGGTTGAGCAACTACATATGTTTAGACAGAGCAAACAAGTGAGGTAGTATCTACCTTATGTTGTTATTTTGACCAAAATAACAACATAAGTATAATCAGTACTATTGAAATTGCAATGTTTTTCAACGGCTGCCAGACCATCGCGAACACTGGCCTGGTTTGTATATACACGCAAGTCGCAGTGAGATGACATGCAATCATTCACGTTGTAATGTTGACCAATTGCAGGTAACAGGCATGTGGGAAAAGTTTCACAGCGATTGACGCCCAAATTGAAACTTTGATTTGTTGACAGAAGGCTGCCATGTTGCCTCTGCCCCTGTTTAGTTTAAAGCATCGAGGCATTTACAGAAGGAGAGGGAGAGAGGGAGGGGGGAAGGAGACAGGGAGGTCTACCTGGTTGCTGTGTGGGGTCTCCACGGGGACAGCCAGCTGTTGGGTGATGTTGTCATGGAGACAGAGGCTGACTCTGGTCTTCTGGTCGTGGCTGAAAGCCTCCAGGCTGATATCACACTCCCAGTGCTCACACACACACTGAGCCAGATAGAGACGCAGGGGCTCAGAGTTCACTGGAAACCCAACACACACACGCACGCACACACACACACACACACACACACACACACACACACACACACACACACACACACACACACACACACACACACACACACACACACACACACACACACACACACACACACACACAGAAAGTGTATCAAGACATATTACAAATTGATGCCAACATAGCCAGTGTGTGTGTGTGTGTGTGTGTGTGTGTGTGTGTGTGTGTGTGTGTGTGTGTGTGTGTGTGTGTGTGTGTGTGTGTGTGTGTGTGTGTGTGTGTGTGTGTGTGTGTGCGTTTGTGTGTGTGTGTGTGTGTGGGAGTTTGTCTAAGTACCATAGTGCAGGCGGGTGTTATGGAGATACAGAGGACTCTGGAGGACGTTACAGCGTCCGGCCTCATCCTCTCTGGTCAGTAAGATCAGGTCTGTATAGATCAGCACAGTCACCTGCAGGGGGGGCACAGAGGCTCAAGTTAAGAAACAGCATTGCTGCAACCCAAATGCTCCTAAACCTTTAGGGTCCAATGCGGTTCCCTGTGGTCTGGGAGGGGGGGTTACCGTGGTTACCTTGGTGGGCTGCAGCGGCCCTTGGTGCAGAACCATCTCCTCCGCCATCAGCAGCGTTCTGTCCGCACCGCACAGGTCCAGAGGCTACCATGACAACAACGACAACAGGCTTGTTTACCCAAACCGAACCAAACAGTAACGCAACGCTGACGCAACACCAAAATAAAAACAAGATCCTGTTTTGTGTGCGCTCTCACGGTTCTCACCTGGACGAAGACGGGGAAGATGAGGGTTTTGGGCGCCAGCGTGCCATAGGCTCCGTAGCCGGAGCACGGCGCGTGGGACTGGACCATGGTGCAGTTCTGGTAGTTGTTGTAGCAACCGGACAGGACGGGTGTCGTGGAGAGGACGAGGGATGTGGAGGAGGACGGAGGGGGCAAGGTGGTGGTTTGGAAGGAGTGTCCTCCTCCTCCTCCTGTGCTCCACTCCACGGGGGGCTGCTGGAGGAAGTGAGGCTCCTGCTGGTGGAGCCCCCTACTTGGGTGGGTCTGGTACAGCCGTCCTGGACGAGGACAGAGACACAAGCCGCGTTCCAGTTTGTCCCCTTGTGCCCTATACAGCCCACTGTTTACAGAGTCACCATTTCGTAGGGTTGTCGGAAATGATAGTGGCCAGATTGGACTGCAAGGATGCGCAGTTGTTTTCATCATCATTGGATTCATTCAAAAGAGATGGTCGGTGAACCGTTTTTACGGTTCAATACTTTATGTTAAAACCTCAACCTGCTGCCGTGACCCGATTTGTGTGCTCCGACAATTTCTACAGTGAGAGATCATTGCAGGATACAAGGATACAAGGATACAAGGATACAATTCCACCCTTTGTAACAACAGTGTGTTTTGGTATCTTACCGATGGTGCCATTTTCATCCTGGTATACAGTCTGAAGCATCTGAAAGAGAGAGGGAGAGAGCGAGGGACAGCGACAGGGAGAGAGAGGGAGAGAGAGGGAGAGAGAGAGAGAGAGAGAGAGAGAGAGAGAGAGAGAGAGAGAGAGAGAGAGAGAGAGAGAGATACACAAAGACAGAGAGACACAGAGACACAGAGATAGAGATTAACTTCATTATTAACTTGAATTTGCTCAATAGATTGCATTTCTATTCACAGACAGAACCTTGACCTGATGCTGTGGCCCTGATAATGTGGATGAACAGTGTTATTCTATCAACATTAACTGGCTGAATGGCACAACATCAGACAACGCCCAATCCCACACACCTGGCTTCCTGGATTGACGGGCGAGAGGATAATATAGTTGTCTCCGTTTGATGACGTGACCCGTGTGCCCTTGAGTGTGGTGGTTGTGGTGGCGGGGGGGTAACTTGGTTCCTCTTCTCGCCACAGCGACCCCAGACGGGACTTCACGCCTGACCCTTGACCTCTGCGGCGGCCATGTTTGCTATTAGGAGGATGAGGAAGGAGCTTCTTCACTGTCGTCTAGTAGGAGAGGAGCAAGCAGAAGATCAGACTACAAGGAGAGCAACAAGGAAAGAGGAGAGACCATTAGGATAGGAGAGACCACTAGGAGAGGAGAGACCACTAGGAACAGAACAACAAGGAGAGAGGAGAGAGGAGAGACCACTAGAAGCAGAACAAGGAGGGAGGAGCAACCACTAGGATAGGAGAGACCACTAGGAGCAGAACAACAAGGAGAGAGGAGAGACCATTGGGAGAGGAAAGAGGAGAGACCACTAGGAGAGGAGAGACCACTAGGAGAGGAGAGACCATCAGGAGGAGAACAACAAGGAGAGAGGAGAGACCACTAGGAGGAGAACAATAAATGGTGGTAATGAATGTATAGTTACAGAGGCAGGTGAGACTGCACAGGGAGGCTTCAGGTCGGGTTGACCCCTCCAGACCACCAGGACTATCTGAGTAGAGCTCCTACAAGGGGGGGGGGAGCGAGAATGAGAGACACATACTGTCTATCCACACAGTGATGGCCTCAGCCAGAGCAGAGAGTGGAGTACCTGATGGCGTGGGCCAGGTCCACACACTGCCAGCTCTCCACGGGAACACCGTTCATCTGCAGAACACAATCACCCTGCTGGAGGCCTGCCTGGTTACCCGGGCCACCTGCACACACAAACACACACACACACACACACACACACACACACACACACACACACACACACACACACACACACACACACACACACACACACACACACACACACACACACACACACACACCCTCAAACATGCAAGCCCACACATGCACACGCACATCCACAAAAACATCCACACGCGTATATATTAATAAAAGTGCGTACAGAGCAATGCAGCGAGCGTTTGATTGCTCGGCCTGTGTGTAGCAGGACTGCCTCGGCCTCACCTGGCTCCACAGACTGAACTCGTACGGGACTGTCGGAGCAGATGGTGAACCCAAAGCCATCGTTCCCTCGCATGATGCTCACCTGCAAAACACACCAATCACAGCTGTAGAAAGGCTGGCTGTAGGAAAATAATAGGCCATTTGGAAATGACACTAATATACAGAGAATACAACACTGTGGGTTCATATACTTATTAGCAGGAGTCATAAAGCTGTGACCCCTCGAGACAAGTACAGTATAGTAGAAACCAGTACAGTATAGGAGACCAGTACAGTAGAGGAGAACAGTACATTATAGTAAAGAGCAGTACAGTATAGGAGCCTAGTACAGTATGGTAGAGACTAGTAAAGTCTGGTAGAGACCAGTACAGTACAGGGCCGATACAGTAAAGGAGACAGCCAGTATAGAATGGGGCTTTCCCACTGCTCAGTCAGGGTAAAGTTACCCAAATGATCACACACGCTTCTGCAGGTCCCGGGCTAAGTGCAAGCCAGAGGCAAAGCCCTTACGCATAATGTTCTCAAGCCCCAGGCTGGAAGCACTCTAACAGTTTTATCTCTTACTGCAAACATGGTTAATGTGTGTCTTAATTGATTTGGGAGTCCTGGGAAAGTCTGCGCTCCACTTGCTGTGGACACGGCCCAGCAAGCCCCGGGCTAAAGCTCATGCTCGCCCTCTTCATGACAACATAGTGTGAACACCTGAGGCCTGAGCTAACCACACTGTGAGATAAGTACATTATGGGAGTGAGCAGTCTTCGGAGGGCTATTCTGTGAACTGTTTGCTCAGTTGGAACAAGAGAAAGGGAGAGACAGGGAAGGGGAATAATGAAAATCATTGTGGGGAACAGAGTGGGGGGAACATTGCAAGAGAGAGGGAGAGAGAAAGAAAGCAGAGGGGAGAGAGAGAGAGAGAGAGAGAGAGAGAGAGAGAGAGAGAGAGAGAGAGAGAGAGAGAGAGAGAGAGAGAGAGAGAGAGAGAGAGAGAAAGAAAGCAGAGGAGAGAGAGAGAGAGAGAGAGAGAGAGAGAGAGAGAGAGAGAGAGAGAGAGAGAGAGAGAGACAGAGAGAGAGAGAGAGAGAGAGACAGAGAGAGAGAGAGAGAGAGAGAGAGAGAGAGAGAGAGAGAGAGAGAGAGAGAGAGAGAGATAGAAAGAGCAGGAGAAGGGGAGCCAGTGCGGAGGGGTGCGGGGGGACGTAGTGAAGGTCGTTTTCTCCATGGGAGATTTTGCTGAACAAAAGGATGCAAATGTCGGAGTGACAGTAGAGTTATTAAACCAGAGGAGACACACAGCAAAGTGCCCTGAGACACACAGAGGGCCACAGAGACGGACAGATTACCCCGCCATGGTTACCTCAGGCAACCCGGTCCCCACTCAGAATAGACGCGTCGCCCAAGGTAAAGTTTGCTCTGGCTGTAAAACTTCGCCGACAGGAGGAAGACAAAGACAACACGGACTGGACCGAGGTCCAGCTTAACAGTTGCAGACAGATTGAGGACCTGAAAGAGGACTCTCTCTGCTGCCCTCAGCAGAACAGCAGGACCACTTATTGCTTACGGCCTGCTCTGCCTGAGCTGGGGAATCGAATTATGCACACATTACTGAATTATACTACATGCTGCGCTGAACAAGAAAGATAATACTATAGGCCTATGCATTGTTTAGTTGGTTTAAGGTTACAAATACACATACACACACACACTCACTCACACACAAAAACACTCACACAGACACACAGACACACTGACACACACACACACACAGGCTACCTTGGAAACGGGAAATCCTATGAAGCATACGGGAAGTGCTAGCCCTGCGTCAATAGCAGTGTCTTGGACAAGGTTGTATCCCAGCTCCGTTCACACCAGGCAGTGAGGGTTGGAACAAATACTCACAGTGTATGCAAATACATACATATCTGCTTTTAACATAGGCTGCGACGTACAGAATATTTCAGGAGAAATCAAAGTTGGCATAGCTGAGGTGTTGGTTCTTTCTCAGGGTGCATGACCTCGTTGCCTTTCACATTTTGTTTATCACCTCTCATATTGGAAATCTTTTGAGTGGTCGACTTGTGGTCAGATTCCATTCCCATAGTCAGTGGATTCTGACCTCAGAGTCTGTTCTGATTGGACTCACTGAATCAATGCAACTAAATTATGAGGCGTTTAACTCTTCCTTTGTCTTTCCACCTTCAGACACCTGGAGATGAGAAATGTTCAGGTCAAATAGAGAGAAAG
>NC_044053.1:22793065-22795565 GCF_902167405.1 Gadus morhua
GTCCCAGAGTGGGGTGGCCGGACCCAGGAACAGGTCCCAGAGTGTATTGGTCTGATCCAGGAACAGGTCTCAGAGTGGGGTGGCCGGACCCAGGAACAGGTCCCAGAGTGTATTGGTCTGATCCAGGAACAGGTCTCAGAGTGGGGTGGCCTGACCCAGGAAGCGGCCCCAGCTGGGGCTTGTTCCGCTCCGTCCTGGCTCTGCTGCTGAGGCCGAGGGACGGTGGTTTATCCGGCGTGGCGTCAGGCGTCTTCTCGCCATGCCGACCTAGGAGACAGCTGTCAGCCTCATCATCGTCATCCCACAACCACGCACTGGTCCTCCAAAACATTTTCACACCGCACCCACACACACACAAAAACACACACACACACACACACACACACACACACACACACACACACACACAGATGGAGCTTCTCTTCCACAAGGAAGAAGTCACTCTCTATCTAGGCTCTCTCTCTCTCTCCTGCCTCGTCGCCGACCTCCGAGTGAATGAACATGAACCCTGGAATGATGTCAACACAGGGGAGGGAGGGGGAGAGAGAGAGAGAGAGAGAGAGAGAGAGAGAGAGAGAGAGAGAGAGAGAGAGGGGGGAGAGAATCAATCTGGACAGAGAGCGAAGGAAGGAGAGCTTTAAGAGCACATGCTCTTGGGAAGAAACAAGAAAAGAGAAAGAGATAAAGAGGGAGGGAGGGTGAGAGAGCAACAGAGACAGGCAGGGGGGAGAGGTGATCTTTTTGTGGATTGTGGATTTAATGAAAGCTGTTGTCATTGGTGCTCTTCTAAAGGCACATGGTTACGGGGCTGGCATCTCACTACTATGGCAACGCGCCGGACCCCCGCAGTGAGAGGGAGAGAGGAGTGGGACAAGAGTCACTCTTCTCTCTGCACCTAGCATATTGCTAGATAAACACACACACACACACACACACACACACACACACACACACACACACACACACACACACACACACACACACACACACACACACACACACACACACACACACACACACACACACACACACACACACGGTTATTGTTACTTCTGTCTATTGAGGAAAGAATCCCAGACTACATCTGCCAGAGTTCAAGGCAGTGCTGACTGCTCATTGGCCAGCTGAGACAGAGAGGCGTTTGAAAACCCTATCAGGGGTTTAGGGGGTTAATTTAAGGTTAAGGCAAGTTCACCTTCGGTTTATGATGGCATTCATGAACCAAAACACACAAGACACATAGGAGTTCAGATATTAAATAAAGTGAAGCTTATTTCAAATACATTTAACAACACAAACAAAAATACATTAATTGTCATACAAGAAAGCCTAAAGAAAAGCTATGCTATACTTTGATATACGATATACTATACCATACTATGCTATATTTTATTCTACCACTATAGGTATGGATTCGTGCCTGGCTTATGCTAGCTGGACCATGTAAAGACACAGGCTTGCTCGATTAATTATTCATACGACAAATCATCCATGTTCTAATCGCCTGAATAAAATTCTCTTTAAAAATGTAGACTGTTGACAAGCATATTCTGCATTCCTTTGGAGCATAGATCACACACGACCTTAGAGAGCCAGCTGGTTCAGCTTGGATTCGAACACCATGGGCCCTATCTTGCATCCGGCGCAATTGACTTAATCACTGGCGCATGTGTCGTTGCTAGTTTGCAACTGGTGCAGAGCGTTATTTTCCCTCCTGCGCCACGCGTCGGTAAAGTAGGGAATGATCTTGCGCCCCAAGGGAAGGCTCGGCGAAAGGAGGAGGCGTGTTCTGGCGCAAACGTTCCCTGGTGCTGTCAAAATATCAACTCGTCAGATTCAGATGCACGTTACGCCTAAACCACACCTACGGGTAATTAGGCTACTTCAGACCAACCCTTTTTAACTATGCGCCGGGCGCAAGAGTCATTTCTCGCGACAGTAAACTAGCGACATCGCCGTAGAAACGCCCACAAAGCTACTTGCGCTTGGCGCTTCTCACTTGCCAAAAAAAAGTTTTTGGTTCACTGGCTCTTTAAAGAATTACGTGTTGGTACTGTACCCTGAAAATGGTCCAAACATGAGTATGATGCTGCAAGTATATGACTAATTCAAATGGATATCCATAGATGGGCTTCTCAGAGTTCTTATCATTCAGGGGAATAGGCAGATAGGTGTGGCTTTGCTCCAAACTGCCCCTCTAGCCCCTCCCCCTGACCTCTATTGACCAATCTAAACTCGTCCCCACCTTTAGCTCGTTTGGCCGGGGTGATGGCTTTGGTCTCTGTCGCGGCGACCTTCAGGTGTTTGGTGCGCCCAAGCTCCGCCCCCAGCAGGTAGTACCAGCCACTGATGGACTGCATACACAGAGGGCGGGGAATCCAGGATATGGAACGGATTAGAATATAGCATAACAACTCTGGGCTGATAGGAGTAGAATTTGAGCAAGGGGATTCAAGTCCAGCAGATTGATTCCATTGAGTAAAATAATATAATGTTCACC
>NC_044053.1:22800565-22808065 GCF_902167405.1 Gadus morhua
GAGCTGCTTTGAGAATGGGTTGCTGGGTTAATTACCGTGGGGGCAGCAAGTGGCCCGACAGAGGGTAGAGGGTCCAGACGGGTCCTCTTGATCACAGCCACCCTGACCTGCAGGCCCGCACTGCCCTTCACCAGCAGCCCCCTGGACTGGACCAGAGCCTGGCTGGACTGGACCAGAGCCTGGCTGGACTGGACCTGAGCCTGGCTGGACAGGGCCAGAGCCTGAATGGACTGGATATCCTGTCCATTGGGTTGGAGCAGCGCTCTACTGGACTGGATCAGCTCTCTACCAGACTGAACCTGCACTCCACTCCCATGTCTACTGCTCATGCCCCCCGGTCCACAGTCTACTGCAGCCCGAGCCTTGGCTCCAACTCTGGTTATTCTCATCATGGAACCTGTTGCATATTGGGGCCGGTTCTGGTCAAGGGTCCATGTTTTCCACGAGTCGTTCTCAGAGTAGTTTGTCTCCTTCAGGATCCCAGCTCCTAACTCTGAGGGCCTGGCAGAACAGAAAACACCATGTGTATTGGTGTATGTGTTGATTGTCTGTATTGATTTTCCTTCAATAATGTGTGGTGTCTGTGTTTGGGAGTGTGTGTTTGTGTGAGTTTGAGATGTGTGTGTGCATGCGTGTGTGTGTGTGGTGTTTGTGATGTGTGTTGTGTCTGTCGATGTGTGTGTGTGTGTGTGTGTGCGCCTGTTAGTAATGTGTTTGTGTGTGTGTGTGTGTGTGTGTGTGTGTGTGTGTGTGTGTGTGTGTGTGTGTGTGTGTGTGTGTGTGTGTGTGTGTGTGTGTGTGTGTGTGTGTGTGTGTGTGTGTGTGTGTGCGTGTGTGAGTGTATGCGTGTGTGTGTGTTAGTAATGTGTGTGTACATACTGTGTGTAAGGTTTCCGCAGGTTCGTGGTTCCTCTGTTTCTCTGGACTGGGTTCTGGTTCTCCTTCCAGCTTCCAACTCTCCCCTTCCTCTCCTCCCCCATGCTCCTCTGGTCCTCTGTGCTCCTCCTCTTGCAGGTTGGTGGGTGAAGATGGGCTTCCTGGTGCTGAAGGAGAACTCTTCCTTGAAAGGGCCTGTGTGACAGGTCAAAGGTCAATCGAGTCTCCCCTATAGAAGTGTTTCCCAACCTGTGGGCTGCAACCCGCCTGATATGCAAATGAGGCCACAGGGTATTGCTGCATAAGTTGTAAGCAAACTACAACTGATCACTTATTGTGACATTTACACATGTGTTCACTGGGACATCATATCACGGGCAGATGTTGATACGGTTAGAACAATGTGTGGGGAAGTTCATGAAAAATGTTCATAATTTTGGGTCGCAAAAGACCGGGAACCCCTGCCCTAGAGTAACCTGCCTCAGTGACATATATACCGAGGCTTTGGTATTAGCACGCTGTGCTGTAGTTTAGCACCGAAATCTGCGTTTGAGTGTTACACATTAACATACCAGCCCCCCCGCACAGTTTAGAATGTGTTTGTGTTTGCATTGGTGTGTGTGTGTGTGTGTGTGTGTGTGTGTGTGTGTGTGTGTGTGTGTGTGTGTGTGTGTGTGTGTATGTGTGTGTGTGTGTGTGTGTGTGTGTGTGTGTGTGTGTGTGTGTGTGTGAGTGAGATGGTGCCTCCCTCAAAGGGCACTCTGAAGAATTTTTGCTAGTCTGCTCATTTTTCCATGTGTCCGGATCTCATTACAATGGTTTAACTGTTTAGATGTGTTTTGAGGTTGTTTACGGGTATCACGTATTACTTCATCAGAGCTCGACCTTGACACACACCACTTGTTTTGGATTAAATTTAGTTTTAATTTAGTTTCACGGCACTCATTTGTTTTGCAATTGTTTGGACAACTGGACATTGCTGTAGAGCAGAATTAAAAAACAAATGGGGTGAGCCAGGACTATAAAGTCAAGTTTACCTAGGCCAACTAGACAGCAGGAACTTTGCTTTGGAACAAGGAACCATTGGAAAATGGTTGGTTCCACCGCAAGATCTTGGTTCTACCGCAGGAACCACGGTCTAAATTAAGTTCCGGGGGACATTCCTTTACCCCCAAAGTCAGGGGGATCGGTTGCTATTCATATAGAAGGACTCTCTGGTCCTCTAGGATTGAGAAGGTTGTCTGAGTTGATTGGTCGTAACGAGGGATCAGACATTTGAATGTTCAGTGACCCAAACATTCAAGCACACATACCCCAACACAACACAACACAAAGGCAAACACACACATACACACACACACACACACACACACACACGCACACACACACACACACACACACACACACACACACACACACACACACACACACACACACACACACACACACACACACACACACACACACACACACACACACACACACACACACACACACACACACCCCATGCTGGGCCCTCCCCTCTGGTTGCCCAGAAGGAGGAAACACTTTCATATTCATCAAACAAACGACAACCAATGCCTTCGACCTTTGTATTGTCTTCTTCTATGTGTGTGTGTGTCTGTTTGTGTGAGTGTGTGTGTGTGTGTGTGTGTCTGTGTGTGTGTGTGTGTGTGTGTGTGTGTGTGTGTGTGTGTGTGTGTGTGTGTGTGTGTGTGTGTGTGTGTGTGTGTGTGTGTGTGTGTGTGTGTGTGTGTGTGTGTGTGTGTGTCTCTCTTTCTCTCCTTGCTAGCGGTCTAATGCAGCCTAGTTTGGGCATTGATTAAAAACAGATGTTGTCACATCTGTGTCTGTAAGTAATACTTACACAAAAACATTCAAAGAGTTAAAGTGTAAATACTATTCAAACCGAAAACTTAGATTCATAAGATAAAATGCCTTCTGTCAATAGTGATTAAAGTGACTAAACATTGCCTAGAAAACAATTTGTCATTATATGTGGCGTTATGCTGAACGAGCCATTCTTCTCGATTGAAAGCAAATGTAACTTTCCCAAAATGCTTATGGAAATAAATGAAAGACAATAAGTAGGATAATAAAATGCACAATTACCTCTTTATCTTGGCTCCTGTTCTGTCCATTGTGAGTCAGTTACCTCTGGAAGTTGCGTATCATCTCCTTGTACTAGATGACCTGAATAAAAACCCTAGGCTGCAGCCAGCCACCTCATCCAAAGGGAAAAGAAACTCTCTGCTTCTCCTGGAATCGATCTCCACTTTTCAATAGTTGAGTGAACACAGAGAATTTTCAAACCAGCCGCCCCAAACCCAAAACTGTGGTTTAATGAGGCGCCGCGCCCCCTCCTCCTCATCCTCGTTCCTCCCCCTGCCTGCTGAAGACTCTCCTCCAATCCCGGAGCGCAGTTCAAATCTCCCAGCAGCGCTCATGTAAACATATTAAAGTGTTCCAGACGGGGGGGGGGGGGGGATCCAGTAATGCGTTACCGGAGGTCCGGAGGAACAGGCAGGCAGGACAGGGAGCAGAATTCATCCACGGCGTGTTAATGCACTTAACACACAAACGAGACATATGCACATGTAACAACATTTTCCGACTTGTTTTGTTATTATTCAACAGGCCGACGTTTTACGGTTTATTTTGTAAAACACGTAAAACATAAACTATTCCAAATAAGACTTAGATTAAACGAATGTGCATTTCACATCTATAGCAGTATTTTAAATAAAATAAATCCCAGGAAAATTTGAACTAATTTCGATGAGGTTATTTTTGAATCAATTGTTCTACAAAACAATAAAAGAGTCACCGATAAAAACTAGTTTTGTTATTGCTCTGTCGAACCAAAAGGGGGCGTAAGCGCGCCCCTCAGAGTACACGCACACGCTCACACGCTTAATTTAGGAGCGCAGCCAGCAGCAGTGGACTGACGGACCCACGACACGCTCCTCAGATCAGGAACGACGCTCATCCACCTGAGCGACAGCTCTCAGATCCTTGTCGATTTTAAACCAGGATTTTTCAATTCACTGACTCTGTCTCTGCGTGCCGATGTAGCCTAACGTTACCCCCTCTGTATCACAGGTGAGTGGACTTTTCGATAATACTAACGAAAGGGACTAGTTTTAATGGCTTTGCATTGTAGTAAGTCACCAATGATGGTTCATAGCGATTAACGTAGTAACAGATTGCATATCAGCTTGAAATGCGTTTGGGGTGTGTTATTTCGTGTTTCTTTAGGATAATGAACGAAAGGTGGACAATCATGAACAACAGCGCCTCGGAGCTTGATGCCAAACAACAAAAGAGCAACAAGGTAAATGGGTGGGGGGGGGGGGGGGGGGGGGGGGGGGGTGCATGTCAAGGTGTCAGTGTTGATTTCCCTAAGAAGGAAGGTTCACTTAAGTCGAGTGTTTGACAGATCCAGGTGCCACTAATCTGGTGCATCTGCTACCTCTCCTGAGAGCTGATCTCAGCCCTTCTGTTCACCACCAGAACATACTGTCAACAGACTTTAGTAACTAAACATATACAAACTCATCACTACTATATCAGTTCTGTTCATCACCAGAACATACTGTCAACTGACTCAAACTCGGCACTACTATATCAGTCCTGTTCACCACGAGAACACACTGTCACTGACTTTAGTAACTACGAAGTCATTGTCAAGTGTCATTGCTATTCCTACATTGGATTTTGTGTGTATCTTTGGTACCCTTTCTCTTTATTATAACTATATTTATATACCATAGCATATGGGAGATCTATCTTTATAGTGGGTAATGTACATTGGATTTTGTGTGTATCTTTGGTACCCTTTCTCTTTATTATAACTATATTTATATACCATAGCATATGGGAGATCTATCTTTATAGTGGGTAATGTACGCTATCAGGTACTTGTATGCCAGTGGTGGTGTTGATGCTCTGCACATAATTTCGTTGTTAACTCTGTTGAACAAGGACAATAAATACATCTAATCTAATTTAATCTAATCTAATCTAATCTAATCTAATCTCTATTTCTGTTCCTGTTCTGTTTTGACAAGCTCTATTCTATAATTTTGTTACCTTGTACTTCTACTAGTGGGTCAGGTCTCCCTCCAAAAATAGCCTTTAATCTCAAGGGACTTCCTGGTTAAAAAAAAAGGTTACATCGCATAAATAAATACAAAATATGTACTAACTAAAATAAAAGATAAAAACTCATCATTACGTACTTACTAAACTATACTTTGCATAATACCAGTCCGTTTCAACACAATTTCTATTCTTCATATGGTATATCGTTTTTTATGCAAATAACCAACATTGGTATATCAGCCCTCCCATTAAACAAAAAACGCTAGAGCTATAAAATTTGCTTTATATTATTATAGGCCTTGAAGAGCCATACATGATCTGCTCTGATCTCGTGTTTTATTGTTGAGCTGGTTAAGCTAAAGCTGGTGAAGTTAATAGAGGGTTAGATATTGATAGATAGCAAACATAAACTAACGTTTTTGTATGTGTGTGTGTGTGTGTGTGTGTGTGTGTGTGTGTGTGTGTGTGTGTGTGTGTGTGTGTGTGTGTGTGTGTGTGTGTGTGTGTATTTGTCTGTCTATCCGTCTGTGTGTGTGTGTGTGTGTGTGTGTGTGTGTGTGTGTGTGTGTGTGTGTGTGTGTGTGTGTGTGTGTGTGTGTGTGTGTGTGTGTGTGTGTGTGTGTGTGTGTGTGTGTGTGTGTGTGTACAGAGTTGTTGTAATGTCCTACTATGGTGCATCCTCATTCTATTAGCACTTTTAGGAGTTGTTGCTGCAACTATGACTGTTCTCTACCTGAATCACTATCCACTTCCATTCATCAGCAGGTATCTATATATGTTTTTATGGACGTACGTATGTATGTATGTATGTTTGTATGTATGTATGTATGTATGTATGTATGTATGTATGTATGTATGTATGTATGTATGTATGTATGTATGTATGTATGTATGTTTGTATCCATCCACCCATCCATCCATCCATCCATCCATCCATCCATCCATCCATCCATCCATCCATCCATCCATCCATCCATCCATCCATCCATCCATCCATCCATCCATCCATCCATCCATCCATCCATCCATCCATCCATCTATCTATCTATCTATCTATCTATCTATCTATCTATCTATCTATCTATCTATCTATCTATCTATCTATCTATCTATCTATCTATCTATCTATCTATCTATCTATCTATCTATCTATCTATCTATCTATCTATCTATCTATCTATCTATCTATCTATCTATCTATCTATCTATCTATCCATCTATCCATCTCTCTACCTACCTGTCCCTTTGTCTGTCTGTTTGTCTGTCTCTCTGTCTTTCTGTCTGCCTGTTTGTTTGGTTATTTGTCTATCTATCGTTCTCTGTCTCGTTCTCTCTCTCCAACTACATATGTTTCTATCTCTTGCACTGTACATCTCTCTATCTGTCTGTCTTTCTGTTACGTTAAAGAAGAAAGAAATCATTAGAAAATAAATAGAAATAGAAATAAGAGTTGTAACAAGATAGTTAATATGTTCATATGTATTCAACAGAATAAGATATGAAGGTCTGTGGTGCCTGCAATACTTCTGTGCTACTGTGAACAACGCTTATGTTACATGTAATACCAGTGCTATTAATTTAGTACAATCCCTTTTTTTGTTAATACGTGTTCTATTCATTGGGCGCCCGCCACCCCCTCTTTTGTTAATACGTGTTCTATTCATTTCTTTGTGAAAAGGAACAGTGCAGCCCTTCCAGGAGCATCTCCCATCATCTCAACTAATCAAAAGGAGAATGGTGCTTTGGTTACGGTCTCTCTTGGCGACGGTGAACCGCTTAGCATTTATATGGATCCCAACTGCCCAGATTACAGCAACGATTTCCTAAGATGGGAGGAAGTTCAGAATTCTCTGCTGAGTCTCCTGAGAAATCATAACACGGACAACTGGCAAGAAAGAGGATTGGTCCAGAAGTTAGGGGAGGAGCTAAAGCTGTTAGCTGGACACGCCCACAGCATGCGGGTGGAAGCTGAAACGCTAAAAAGGGGCCAAAATGCTCTGATGGAAAGAATTAATATCCTACAGAGTGAACAGAGTCGCATTTCACAGGTAATACACTAACAAAGATAAATAGCTAACTAGCTAACGCAAACGAGCTAGCTGACTAGCTACAATAGCTAAACTAGCTAAACTAACCATCTATTTAAAGATAAAAGTTTAATGTTTAAGGGGTTGTAGGAACGATTTGAGAGTTGTAAAAAGAGAGACCAGAAAGATGAGGAGAAACCAAGCTTTTGAAACTCCCCCCCCCCACCCCACGTCCCCTCCCTATCTCATGATTGACAGGCAAAAGGGATTTCTTGAACCAACCGGGGAGAATAGATGCCCTGTTGGGTAGGAAAGGAGCTGGTAGTGAAAGGTCAATTGGCTCATTCAGAGACATGCACAGTCAAATAGAAACAGATATTCTCAGCTGAAGGATGGCTTTGCTATCTACACTCAAATAATAGCATTTACTGTAAATCTTACCTACAGCAACTTAACCAGAACGAACTAGAACTAAGTTAATAGAACTAGAACT
>NC_044053.1:22813065-22823065 GCF_902167405.1 Gadus morhua
GATGATACGTTATGTAAATGAGCATGGAGAAAGCGACCGTGATTCGCGGGAAAAGTGAAAAAATGGCGCCGTCCGAGTTTGAAGTTTAGCGCCGCCGCGCAGCAGAGTTTCTTCTCCCTCAAGTAGCAGCAGCAGAACCCCGGGCAGCTGCAGCCACAAACAGGCTGCACCAGACTCACTCAAAGTAAGTAAAGAGATTTCATCCTTTAAACATCTTTACTGTCTGTAATATATAGGCACACGACTTCTGTTGGTTTCTGATCATTTTCTTCGTAATGTCATGAATCTATATTATAAGGAAAAATAACTCGATGTGTAAAAAGGCTGTCCAGAGTGGCTGAGTGGATGCGATGCTTGTCAATCGAGATTTGTATAACTTTTGTGTAACAGTTGGTACAATAGACGCGGTCATTGTTGAGCATCGTTTATACTGAATGTTTTGTCTGAAATCGGTCCTTTTCTTTGGGGTCGATTTGGCAGTTTTGCTGTCAGAAAGTACTGCTTTCGATATCTGTCATCGTAAGAGACCGAATCAAACTCACTAAAAATGTCAGTAGGCATTTAACGGTAGGCATTATGAACAAAGTGGATTGTTTTAAAAAAGAGATAGTACATGCTCCACTATTTGAGCAGACACAACCGCCCCTCCGCCTCCCATCATCTCTATTTCATGGAGCATGCGCGACATTATAACAAAATCCCCTGGCGGTTTGTGAAGTTAATAAATGAGTCACAAGTAGGCCTACTCGTTTTCCGGTAAAACCACATTAACGTTTGCTTCATCAATTTGACACACCTGTTAATGCAGTATCCATTTTCCTTTTGCTTATTCCTTTATTAAATTATTTTTTAATTACATTTACTGTAATACACGATCGATTCCTCCCCTATATTACCCTCATATTTATTTTTGCTTTCCAATCTAGTGCCACTTCCATTCTATCTAGCCTGTCTGTAGCATAAGAACAAGGAGGGTGTCACCTGGATGGCTTTGTAATCAGAAGGGGGCCCTATATCACACAAACAGATGTTACAACAGGAGCAAAGTGGACCTAATCAGACTGACACCGTAGCTGTAGCCCCTAGCCTTTACTGTGATCACACACAGTGTGACATGTCTATATTCAACCATATCAACGGTATGTCTGTGGGCCCACCCTCTCAGCAGGATGTTGGAGGACCTGGCTGAGGGCTACTGCAGCAGTCCAGAGCCCCCATCCCTGCAGGGCTCCGGGTGCAGGTCAGGGGTCAGCAGGCGCGTCCCAGCCGAGGCCCTGGAGTGCAGCCTCACCGTGGAGCAGTATGTCCTGTGCCATTGGTCCGACGGCCTGTACTACCTGGGCCGCATACAGAGGGTACGCCTCACACCAGCCATGCACACAAGCACGCAACACAAAGATAACAGCGCCCGGTGCATTACAGACACGTAAACAGTGCCGTTTTTCAACACACAGGTAACATACACACAGGTAATACACATCACATTCAAAACCAAAAATGGAATTAAAGGACATTAATCAGTTTATGATTAATGTTCACATATTTGATAAAAAATAAATAAAAAATAAATAAATCATGGTTTGGTTCAGAATGAAAGAAAGCCTTCCACCTGCACCCCCTGGTGGGGAAAAGTGAGAGCTGCATCTTTGAGAAACATGAAGACGGATGAGAGCTCAATCTTTGAAAAGGGTTGAAGTCTTTAAACATTCATGATGGGAATACATTACATGAATACAGATGGGAAATATTTAGTTTTACTGTTGAAGAAATAGAAAAGAAAGTACCGGAAATACTGAAGAATACAGGAAGTCCTAGCACTGTACTCAAGTATACTCATCATTTATTTGAAAATCTACAGATTGTAAAGTGTATTTTTTTTTATCCCTAGATGCTGTACAAGACAAGCTCTACCATAATTACAATATTGAACAATTATTATTCAAACTATAATTTGTACTATTTGTTTTCCTCCAACCAGGTCAGTCCTCAGCGTCAAAGCTGCTTCGTGACGTTTGAGGACAACTCCCGCTTCTGGGTCCTCTGGAAGGACATCCAGCATGGTGGGTTACCAGTCCAACATACTGGGAGATAGACCAGTTACACTTAGTGCGGGCTGGACTGAGGAAGATAGACGGGGACACGGACTTGGGAAGCTTGACTACGAGATGGACTGGGAAGTTCCAAGTCCATCTCCCAATCAAGCTTTCCCAGTGGAAACGCTAGACTGGGAAATGGACTGGAGATTGCAAAAGTGGGAGATGGACTGGGAAAGCTAGACTACGTGATGGACTGGGAAAGCTAGACTAGGAGATGGGACTGGGAAAGCTAGACTACGTGATGGACTGGGAAAGCTAGACTAGGAGATGGGACTGGGAAAGCTGGATTGGGGGATGGACTCCCATTGGAATCCCATTGCGCGCTTCTTTTATTCCCATGCTTTCTGACCCCGCAGCCGGCATCCCGGGGGAGGAGCCTCACTGCTCAGTGTGTCAGGAGGAGTGGGACCAGAGTGATTCTAGTAGCCATGGCAACCGCATCCTCATCTGTGGCAAGTGTGGCATCGGTAAGTTGGTGGACGATAATAAATTACTAGTTCACACTGAAAGCAAAAGTGAGCCAAATCTTTTTTGCTCTTGTGTGACTCCGATAGGATTTATTTCAGTGTGAGCAGAACAAATCACATTGAATCTTATCGTTTCATTTCGGTTTTCAGTCAGTTTCATAATTGGTCATCTATCAGAAACAGATCCAGATACAAATACAAAAAAAATCTGTTGTTACAAACATGATTATGCAGCAGTGGCCTCTTCAATAACTACGTATGTCTGCAAACGGTTAAATGTTGAGTATCTTCTGTGTTTTGGATTTCAGGTTTTCACCAGCAGTGCCACAGTCCTCCCGTAGAGGGCAGCAATGAGCACGCTCCATGGTTCTGTCGCCGCTGCATCTTCGCTCTAGCTGTCAGGGTAAGGCCACACACACAGACAGATGACACTCACACACACAGATGGCACATGTCATAAAATGTGTCCTGAGAAGTCTTTTGAGAACTGTGATTACAAAATATTTGACCTGACAACCGCACACAAACCCACTAAACACTCAAATTGACCAAGTGTGTGTTTTTACTCTCAACAGAAAGGGGGCGCTCTTAAGAAGGGACCCATAGCGAAGGCCCTGGTGGCCATGAAGCAGGTGTTGCCCTATGACCCGGATGCATTGCAGTGGGACTCTCAGCATCGGACAAATCAGCAGCAGTGTTACTGCTATTGCGGCGGCCCCGGAGAGTAAGACCATCCAATCACTGAAGCTTGGGACATAACAAACAGAGATCTCTGTAGCATTATTATGAAAGGGCTGTGGTTTCTCTGCTAAGGAATTTTGTGTAGTCGTTAATATGAATACGGTGTGTATGCTTCTTGTTAAAGGCCCTGATCTGCTTTGTACAGGTGGTACCTGAAGATGCTCCAGTGTTGGAAATGCCAGCAGTGGTTCCATGAAGCCTGCATCCAGTGTGTGCAGGACCCCATCATGTTTGGAGACAGGTACCTCCTCTCCTCAAAGTCAAGCTGTGGTTTGTCCACAGTCGCCTAACGCTGTGGTTTGCTACAGTCGTCTTAAGCTGTGGTTAGTCCACAGTCGCCCAACACTCTGGTTTGCTACAGTCGTCCTGTGTCTCAAGCTGTGGTTCCCCCTGCCTCTGCCCCAGGTTCTACCTCTACCTGTGCTGCGTGTGTAACAAGGGCACTGAGTACGTGCGTCGGCTGGCGCTGCGCTGGGTGGACGTGGTCCAGCTGGCGCTCTACAACCTGGGCCTCAGCAGGAAGAAGAAGTACTTTGAGCTGGAGGAGATCCTGGGCTTCATCTCTACTCACTGGGAGCAGCTACAGCTGGGCAAGGTCTGGAGCCGACCCCTTACTGTACTAGACCAATGCTGCTCCATTCTCTACTGTACTAGACCATTACTGCTTCATACTATACTGTACTAGACCAATACTGCTTCATACTATACTGTACTAAATCAATACTGCTCCATGCTCTACTATACTAGACCAATACTGCTTGATACTATACTGTAGTAGACCATACTGCTTCATACTATACTGTACTAGACCAATGCTGCTCCATTCTCTACTGTACTAGACCATTACTGCTTCATACTGTACTAGACCAATACTGCTTCATACTATACTGTACTAAATCAATACTGCTCCCTGCTCTACTATACTAGACCAATACTGCTTCATACTATACTGTAGTAGACCATACTGCTTCATACTATACTGTACTAGACCAATACTGCCCCATACTATACTGTACTAGACCAAAACTGCTTCATACTATACTGTACCAGACCAAAACTGCTTCATACTATACTGTAGTAGATCATTACTGCTCCATTCTCTACTGTGATAGATCAATACTGCTCCATGCTCTACTATACTAGACTAATAATTCTTCATACTATACTGTACTAGACCAATACTGCTTCATACTATACTGTACTAGATCAATACTGCTCCATGCTCTACTATACTAGACCAATACTGCTTTATACTATACTGTACTAGACCAATACTGCTTCATACTATACTGTACTAGATCAATACTGCTCCATGCTCTACTATACTAGACCAATACTGCTTTATACTATACTGTACTAGATCATTACTGCTCCATTCTCTACTGTACTAGATCAATACTGCTCCATACTCTTCTAGACCAATACTGCTCCATACTCTACTAGATTGATACTGCTCCATACCCTACTATACTAGACCAATACCGTGCAATAGTCTACTATACTAGACTGATACTGGCCCAGCCTCTACTATACTAGACCAATACTGCTATATACTCGACTATACTAGACCAATACTGCTCCATACTCCACTGTACTAAACCAGTACCATTACACTAAATGATGCTATACTATAGTAGTTACTAACTTGAATGTGTTGGGATGTACTAGTGAGACTATACAGGGCACTAAACTACTTTTTTTCTATTTTCATTTTTTATGCAGTTGGCTAATACCCCTGCCTCAGAGAAGGAGAAACACATCCTGGACGCTTTAAACAAGTACAAGAGCAAGTAAGACACACACACGCACGCGTGCACACACACAGACTTTTAAATTACATCTGGATTAATTGCTCAATGAACTGCGCATTAGAAGACGTTTGATCATTTTAAAAACGTTGTTAATCAGTTCTTTGATGAATAACTGATATCAAAATCACGAAATCCCAACAAATTCCATGAATGACCCATAAACCTTGGAAGGATAAGTAGTTGTATGTCGGATGTATAAAGTTTAACAGAGCAGATGCATCTACACCACTGACAACAGTTCTTTGTAATAGTTTAGACCCAGATCTTAAGATTAGAATTGTTTATAAGATGTGCGGTTGTTTGCACAGGTTCCTTTGTGGGAAGGAGATAAAGAAGAGAAAGTGTATTTTCCGACTGCAAACGCGCGTTCCTCCCAACCCCCCCTCCAAACTGTTTCCTGAGCGAACCCAGAGAGATGGGGGGAGGGGACGCAAAGGAGGAGGGGCCAAGAACAGGTAGACCCCGCCCCCCAAACACTAGGCTTCCTACCATGAAACATCTGAAGTCTACCTTCCAAATATCTACTTTACAAGATGCGTGCGTGCGTGCGTGTGTGTGTGTGTGTGTGTGTGTGTGTGTGTGTGTGTGTGTGTGTGTGTGTGTGTGTGTGTGTGTGTGTGTGTGTGTGTGTGTGTGTGTGTGTGTGTGTGTGTGTGTGTGTGTGTGTGTGTGTAGCACTCCAGCAGAAAGAAGAAAGAGAAAGGCCCGGTGGCTTCTGGAAGATGCCATCCCCAATGTAAGGAATGTAAATGTGTTTTGCATGTGTTGTAGAAACTGCCTTTAATGTGGTGCAGAATTTATGTCTTAATTTATCTACAATAAAAAAAATCAATTCCAACTACAAGAGCATAAAAGAAAAGGTATTAAATCAGTATTTCTGAAAATATAACTCTCGATAGTTATATCGAGATATAAACCCAAGAAAAGATAAAATTCATAAACATTGCATGAGACAGCATGCTCTTCCATCAGCCCAGGGTCTTCTTCCGGAACAACAAAGCCTACATGCCTCGGCAGTCCTGACCTATATCATGTGACTTAGTGGGCAGGAGATAGTGGCCACCCCAGGCGGACACATGAATACACCGGCCACTAGCATCGGTTCAACAAATCATTTGAACATACCACATGGCAAAAAAACACAACCACATATGATTTGAGAGCTATACAGAAAGAGCAGAAGAGAATGTAAGATTTGGAAATACATTGTATCTCTGCTCCCTTCCTTCCTTTCCGAACCAGTCCGTGAAGAGAGGCCCTGATTGGTCGGAAATGAGGTGGCGATGTCATACAGAGACAGGCACTCAGTCAACCAGAAAAGATGTTCTCACAGAACGTTTCACTCACCATAGCAGACGGATGGCTGTAGCATTTCTAATACATATCACTTATGTTATAGCTTTTATTGCCTACAGCACATTTTAAGTTTGGTGCTTTATGTTGCGTGATGCAATATGCAATACGATTTGCAATATGCAAGTGTTAATTACAGTAGTGTGGTTATTTGTGGGTGTAAAGTACTGTGTAATGTGGTGTTTTTCGTTTCTGCCGAAGTAAACATTCTACTGTGTGTGTGTGTGTGTGTGTGTGTGTAGAACGAGTTGTACTGCAGCTGGAACTCCAACCATCACATGGCCAACATCTTTGACTTCACCCTGGATGAGCTGCAGAGCCTGAAGAGGTGAGTCCCACAGAGAGACGACCGGTGCAATTAAAAATTCTGAGATTTGATTCAGAGTGCTTTCACACCTTAGCTGAAGGGTCCGTTGTAAGGCACAGACTGCTTCGGCGATGTGGGAGCGTTTCCTCATTGCCCATTTGTGCGGTGGCAGGAGGACTATATAAAGGAATTATTAGGGGTCACTCTCCAAAACAGATTTCTAAATTATTCATTGACAAAATGGTAGAAATTGGGTTGGTTCTTATTTGTAGTAACACTGAAGCAAAATTATAATATACCAAGACCCCACAAAGCTGTTGCTCCATTTTTATTGTCCGCAGCAAGGAGATGAGTTTCCCTCTGATTTAATTTCCAGTGGACACTCTCCCGCGAGGGGTTCGTTTACGTTTGGTTCCCCCAACAATGTCCAGTGTGAACTGTCAATTGTATTGTTGCAAAGTACAACAAAGTATTAACCTCAGCCCTGAATTGGACAGTCTACCAAACTATACTATAGTTATAAGTGCCCTTAGCTCAAAACATATCATTTTTAAGGAAGGCAGAGTACAGGTACCACGTGCTAATTAGCTTTTCTGTTATTCTTTGTTCTGTTAAGCATAGCAGTTATAGTATAATATCTATGGTATAAGTTTCAGTATAGACATGTGATCGATGTGTCTTCAGTGCATCTCATCCCCATACTAGTGCTTCTAATGTTCCTGTGGTGGTTTCTGTGTTCAGTGGTTCCAGTACATCTCAGAGTCTGGACCAGGTCTCCACTGATGGCTCCGCTGGAACCAGCGGCTCCTACCACTTAAGGTGGGACATGGACACACGCACACGCACACGTACACGGACGCGGACACATACGCACAGCCACACACCCATGTACACGTACACAAACACACGGACATATACACACCCATGCACAGCCACGCATGTGCACACCCATCTGCGGCAAATCCAAACGTATTCACCAACCCAACAGATGAACACACAACACGGTCTTAACCCCTCGGGTTGAAGCCCACACAGTCCACACTCTGACCCCTGTGTCCGTCCCGGCAGGAAGGGGGTGGGCAGCAGGAAGAGGAAGCTGCCGAACAACAGCTATAGCCAGTGGGCCAGCCGCGGCGACGCGGGGGAGGAGCTGCCGGCAGAGGAGCCGTCCGGTCTGGAGGAGCAGGACTCCGCAGAGCGCGCCCTCACCCCGCCGCCGTCTGACTCCTCCCACTTCCTTTCTGAGACCTCCCACCTGTCCTCCGACTCCTCCCACCTGCACTCCTCCATCTCCTCTTACTTCGGCGTGGCGGGCCGGCTGACCAACGGGGAGTACCAGGTGCTGGCCCGCCGGGTGACGGCCGAGGGCACGGTGCAGTACCTGCTGGAGTGGGAGGAGGTGTTCCCCTAGAGGACGGCCCCCCCCCCCCCCCAACACAACGCCCATCGTTACAATGGATCAGGGGATCTTAATCGTTTCCATCTCTGCACCCGATAGAAAAACCCAAATGTCAGCGTGTCCTCGGGGCCCGGATGCAGCACACCCAGAACACGGAGCGCACCAGGATTGGTGGTCCCTTCGTTTTCACAAGTGTTTTGTGTGTGTTTGTAAGGCCACAACCCGTTTAATAATTAAGACCCCTGTTCCGTGCCACACCAT
Source organism: Gadus morhua (assembly GCF_902167405.1). Classification (NCBI taxonomy): domain Eukaryota; kingdom Metazoa; phylum Chordata; class Actinopteri; order Gadiformes; family Gadidae; genus Gadus; species Gadus morhua. The sequence continues at coordinate 22,821,501 of NC_044053.1, forward strand.
TTCATAGGTCACTTTGAGGGCCATGAAGTCCTTCAGTGTTCAAAATGCTTTCTCCCCTTCCTCTGATCCTGATGTTCCTCAGCCCAAGCTTTGAGCACCTTCACAGCGGACCCTAAACCCGGGTTCCGCTTCAGAGCGCTGCTCTTGTCGCCGCCTTCTCCAGGCATAGTAAACCTTGTTTCCATGCCAACAGCTCACTGTATTGTACTCCTGAGAAAAGTTGTTCATATCCCCCCCCCCCCCTGCTTTACGCTCTCTATGTCAGTAAGCTAACCAGTGCTCTTGTGTTTGTCGTATTAGCGCTGTATGCTAATAAGCTAACCCCACTCCCCTGGCGGGGGACGTGTTTGCCCTGTGTTTTGTTAGGATGCTGGGCGCCGCTGTGTGTGCTTGACATGTTAGCGCACTGTTGTATCAAGCTAGCTGCTGTTCCTGTGCTTGACATGTAAATAGGCAGTACGTTCACAAGCTAGCCACTGTCGTGTTATCATGCGAACCGCGGTTCCTACGCCCGCCATGCTAGAACTGTATGTTGTTGGGCTTACCGCTGATCTTGTAAGCTGTTCCTCTGTGAGTTGTCATTTAGCAAACGAAGAAGGTTTAGCGCTTTTGAGTTTTTTGTTATTTTTTTATAAGATGTGGGGTACATTGTTGGTTTAATGTGCTCCCTACCCAGACCAGAAATAATGCACTATTTAAAGGTATCTATGCAAGTTTACATGTTGCCTTATCTGCTAAACCCAATTGTTTGGTAAATTGATCATGTTTGATCACTTAAATTTTGTTATTATTTGAATATTTTATTACTTTAATAAGCATCATTGGATATCACTGTCATATGATAGTTCAAATATATACGTAGATATATTCTGAGAATTGGCTTTCATTTGTAAATGTGTTGCTGTGACAATCTGTTATATCTGTTATAAATAGAGAAACTTAAACAAAATCCTTACTGAGATCCTGGCAACACACCCTTGGTCTCTCAGTATACTAACCAAAACCCCATGACCTATCAGTGTGCAGGCCCTCTTTGATCATACTCCCACTCACTGCTGCAATTATTCTGTCATTGGCTGGTTTCAAAGCTACGTAGCTCATGTGGTATAATCTTCTAAAATAAATGTCTCCACATTTTCAGTGTCAACCATCTCTATCAATCTATTGTGTGTGTGTGTGTGTGTGTGTGTGTGTGTGTGTGTGTGTGTGTGTGTGTGTGTGTGTGTGTGTGTGTGTGTGTGTGTGTGTGTGTGTGTGTGTGTGTGTGTGTGTGTGTGTGTGTACTAGTGAGAGTGAGATGGCCTCCATGTTAATCTGTTAAGTAAATTAAGGTGTTACGAGTTCAGGTCTATTTAAAAGATAACGTTGGACTGGGCGAGGCGCCGTCCCTGTGTGTCAGGACGTGCAGGGTTTAGAGAGGCAGGTGAACTGAAGCAGCTCCTGTCTGTAGACCTAGAGAAAGCCAGGGTTTAGAGAGGCAGGTGAATGATTTGATGAGGGTAGTTCCTGAAGCAGCTCCTGTCTGTAGATCTAGAGACAGACAGGGCCAATACTGCTCTCTGGCT
>NC_044053.1:22830565-22865565 GCF_902167405.1 Gadus morhua
GTGTGTCTTTGTGTGTGTGTGCCTATCTACTATCCATTTGTCTCTCTATCTTTCTATTTTTTATCTCTCTTTATATCTGTGACTTCAATGGGAATAACTGAGTGCGTATCGTAAAGGCTAACAGGCTTCAGTAACGTGTTCACAACCGTAGCGTGAAACGCGCTCACCCAACCAGCATGCTTGCATGACATGCTTTTATATCCAAGTTCTAACAAAGCCACAGTTACTAATTTTACCAGGATGCTACTCAAAATCATTATTATAACGTTGTGTTCCTCACATTTCGGAGGACAGCTGCAGGATACAGCAACTGAGTGTCTGAGTGTTGTGACTCAATGCCAGGTGATGCTTCTGTAAGCTGCGCCATGTGGGATGCCAGAGGTCGGCTGTCAGTCACTCAGTTCGCTTTTTAGGCTCATGTTATGGAGAAATGTCAAATAAATATTCTACATTTATTTCAACTAGAACTATCGATATATCAACTAGATATTCTAGATATATTTTAACTCGAACTATCGATCTTTCAACTAGTTATTCTAGAAACATTTCAAGTAGAATTCGCAGTACGTCAACTAGATATTCGAGCAATATTTTAACTAGAACAAGCAGTACCTTAACTAGATTTAATAGATATTTTTTAACTGGAACTAGTACGTCAATTAGATATACTAGATATATTTGACCAAGAACTAGCGATATGTCAAATGGATATTCTAGAAATATGTCAACGAGAGCTGTTTCTACTAGAAATAGGGAATTTATTTCACCCAAATATGCTATATATATTTCAGCTCTATTTTGACCAGAACTTGAAATATTTCAACAAGCAATATTTCAACAAACAAAATATACAAAAATGGATTAGCAATATTTTCAATAGTACTTGAGATATTTCAACAAACGAGGGATGTGCAAATATAATTACAGCCATTGCAGGGGGTCTAAAGACATCTCATCTGAAATATATTTGACATTCCAATGGAACTAGCAATATTAGGAGCTTGTCTAACAGATCAGACAACTCTGCAGGTGGAATGGTGCTTTCGCTTTAATTATTGATTATCGTTAAACATAATGTCATAGAAGAATTCATTAAATATTCAGTCTTTACAAAAAGGTTAGGCAGTTACTCAGTAGTTGATGGATGAAACTTGTTTTATTAACATTTCTTACAGGAATACAAACCGCCACACATGACTTTTGACGGGTTAGACAATGGAAAAAATATTTTTTATTGCCATGCAGGTATCTTTGCCGATTTAGTATGGAAAATGTCTCATTACGTTACATTGTTTCATTTTGAATTAACTTAATGATAATTTTTTTCACCTCATTTGTTTTGGGCCATCATGTGTTTGGCTTGTGGCCGGTTGAGCCTGACTCTCTCTCAGCGTCTCACAATGGCTCATGAGACCTGTGTGTGTGTGTTTATGTGTGCAGGTGTGTAATGCACCAGGTGTCCTACGGTAGCCAGGATTCTTTGCTAAGCACTGGGTGTGTGTCTTCACTAGAACTGAAAATGGAGCAAACTGTCGTTATCAAGCCAGTCCACTCTTCCCTGCTGGGCCAGGAGTACTGCTTCGAGGTAACACACACACACACACGTACATACACGCACACGTACATACACGCACACGTACACACACACACGTACACACACACACACACACACACACACACACACACACACACACACACACACACACACACACACACACACACACACACACACACTCATACGCACTACATATTTGTATTTTGAGATGGGTTTTTTCAAAACAGCTAAGCACATATGATTTGGTACGACAAAACCACCTGGCTATACTCCAACTTGTAACTGGATCCCCGAACACTGATTCTCTCTCCATCCCTATCGTTTACCTTCTGTTTCAAAAGTCCTTATTAACCCAGCGGCGAAATCTGCCATTTGGGTCGGTAAACCTTCTAGAATATTTGAGAACCCAACATAAATGCATTGTAACTTCACCTGGGTAGACATATGTAATGCAGAACCGAATAGCACTTTGAGTTGCCATGGTTTCCAAAGATTTGAGAAGGTTTACTCACCCAACTGACAAATATGGCCGCTGGGTGAATACGGTTTAAACCCTTTGCCTTCACAGTTCACTGAGCCCAATGCAGCTCAAAGACATGTGGATCCTAGCAGGAAGGATACCTTTTCAAGAGACATCTGAGCTGGGAGTCTGATCCCCACTCTCTGTTCCCCAGGTCACCACCACCACGGGCACCAAGTGCTTCTCATGCCGCTCGGCCGCCGAGAGAGAGAAGTGGATGGAGAACCTGCGGCGGGCGGTCCACCCCAACAAGGACAACAGCCGGCGGCTGGAGAACGTCCTGACCGCCTGGCTGGTGGAGGCTAAGGACCTGCCTGCCAAGAAGAGGTAGGCCGCAAACCTGCCTGAAACCTGCTGATTGCTCAGCGGTTCTGGTTGTTGATTCAGCGTCTGCTTTAACTTTGGAACTCGGCTTCAATTGTGTTGCTTGTTATGCTGCATTAATGGCCGTCCTTAATGGCACCCGTTGCACTAGCAGCATTATTACAGTTACATTTATTTAGCTGACGCTTTCGTACAAAGTCGACTTACAATGAGTGAATTCAACCATGAAGGTACAATCCAGAAAGTGCAAGAATCATGCAAAACGAATCAAATGTGTACATTGCTTTAAAGGGAACATATTATGAAAACAACACTTTCCCTGGGATTTGTGGAGTTGTTTTGGGTCTCTGGTGCTCCCACACGCATACAAACTTTGAAAAAAGTCCGTACATGTTTTTCTGAGTGAGATATGTATTTCTGAAAGTACCAAGTCTACAGTTACCAAACGAGCAAGTCCGTTTCGGCGCCCCCTCCTACGTAGGAAGGGGGCACACTCGAATATTACCTCCCACTTCCCCACTCCCCTCCAATCAGAGCATAGCTACGATTTTGTGGACCAGCGGACGAGCAGCTCCGGTGGGGGGAACTCGGCGGCAGCCCTGCAGCTCAGCTCCGGGAGTACAATCCCTCTTTCACTGCCGCCGAGTTCCCCCCGCTGGAGCTGCCGGACTGCCGCCGAGCTCCCCCCGCTGGAGCTGCCGCCGAAGCTTCGGTGGAAGTCCGGAGCAGGCGACATGGAGGAGAAAGGGACTGTACTCCCAGAGCTGAGCTGCCGGACTGCCTCCGTCCGGCCGCTGCCAAAGCTTCGGGACAGTCCGGCAGCTCCGGCAGTGTACTCCGGGAGCTAAACTGCCGCCGAGCTGGCAGTTCCGGCGCGGGGAGCTCGGCGGCAGTCCGGCAGCTCAGCTCCCGGAGTACAATCCCTTTCTCCTCCATGTCGCGGTTCATGGACCTCAGAGAGTCAAGGCCAAAGTTCCTTCCCCCAATTCTTCTCAACCATGGCCGAGATATCCCCCACTACGAGTCTTCACTTGTTGTGGAAGTACCAGAGACATCAGACGCAGTCTTTATGATTCATAATATCATCCGAGGCGCACATAGCTTTTGGCCGTGATATTAGATATATTATTATATAAATACCCATATATAATATTATTATTATTTTATTATATGATATAGATATAGAGCTCCAGGAGTCGGCAAACGGCAACAATCCCTTCTCCTCCATGCTGTGGTCAGTCTGACAGCTCATTGGTCAATGGGCAGCAGCTCATTTGCATTAAAGCTACAGACACTAGAAACAACGCATTTTGAAGGGACTGAAGCAGAGGGGAACAGCGGTAGACACGATTTTTTTCCTAAAAGACATTTCCAGCAAACAGATTCAAAAACATGTTTTCTGGAACTCAAATACTATGTTAACTTGTTGGGAAAACACCATAATATGTCTCCTTTAAGTGCTCCCTTTTAGAAACAAGAGATCCATCCCTTGCGGGAGGGATCCCTCGCTCTGTGATTCTTCCCAGAAATAAGGACAACGTCATTATATTAGAAGTGTTAGTATTGGGACACCCCCATTAGACTAGAAGTATTAGTATTGGAACACCACCATTATGCTAGAAGTATTAGTATTGGGACACCACCAATATACAAGAAGTATTAGTATTGGGACACCACCAATAAACAAGAAGTATTAGTATTGGGACACCACGATTAGACTAGAAGTATTAGTAGTGGGACACCACCAATATACTAGAAGTATGGGGACGCCACCGTTAGACTAGTAGTAGTCGTTTTGGGACCCTAGCATTAGACTAGTACGTGGCCTTTCCAATATGGCGGCGATGTTGACGTTTTGCAGCAATGTGACGTCTACGTAGATATGTCTGTGTCTGTGTTAAAGGTCTATTACCATTGACACATGTATGGCCTATATGATGAACAAATCCCCATGTGTAAATGTAAGATTTGAGAGGTCCCTACAAACAGCCAATCAGTGTTCACCCCTCTAGTGCTTCATAGTTCCACGTGCCTGTTCATTTAGAGTCTGTCTAACAGCGACCGCATACAATAGTACACAGTAGTCGGGACAGAGTGAGGATAGCAGATTCTTTTTCATCCGTGAAGGGGAGGCAGGGATGGTTGCCGTGGTGACGGTTTCCATGACGACAGAACGTGTGTGTTTCCAGGTACTTCTGCGAGCTGTGTCTGGACGACAGCCTGTACGCCCGGACCTCCTGCAAGCTGAAGACGGACAACGTGTTCTGGGGCGAGCGCTTCGACTTCTCCAGCCTTCCCTCGGTGGGCTCGCTGACCGTGCATCTCTACAAGGAGACAGACAGGAAGAGGAAGAAGGACAAGAATAGCTACGTGGGGCTGGTCAACATCCCTGTTGCCACGGTGACCGGCAGACAGCTGGTGGAGAAGTGGTACTCCGTGAGCACGCCCAGCACCAGCCGAGGTAGGGTTGTGTGTGTGTGTGTGTGTGTGTGTGTGTGTGTGTGTGTGTGTGTGTTGTGTGTAGCACCAGGGTTTGAGTGGGTATGTGTGTGTGTGTGTGTGTGTGTGTGTGTGTGTGAGTGTTTGTGTGGGTGTGTGGCTATGTGTGTGTGTTTGTGTGTGGGTGTGTGTGCGTGCCGCATTGGGCACGCACACACAAAGCAATATTATGATATGAAAATCTTTATATCACAGTTAATTCGGCAATTTTATGACTATGAATAAAACATTAATAGTAAAATGCACATTGTGTTCAGGTAAATCCTCGGGCCCCACGGTGCGCATCAAGGCCCGCTACCAGAGCATCATCATCCTGCCCATGGAGCAGTACAAGGAGTTCGCTGAGTGGATCAGTTCAAACTACCTGCTGCTGTGCAGCGCACTGGAGGCCTCCATCAGCCTGCGCGCCAAGGAGGAGCTCGCCGCCGCGCTGGTCCACATCCTCCACAGCACCGGGAAGGCTAAGGTCTGCTCTTCGTACACAGACACTACACTGCATAACACTACTGAGACCCTGGGTTACACCAGACCTCACCGTAACCGTACTGAGACCCTGGGTTACATCAGACCTCACCGTAACACTACTGAGACCCTGGGTTACACCAGACCTCACCGTAACCGTACTGAGACCCTGGGTTACACCAGACCTCACCGTAACACTACTGAGACCCTGGGTTACACCAGACCTCACCGTAACACTACTGAGACCCTGGGTTACACCAGACCTCACCGTAACACTACTGAGACACTGGGTTACACCAGTCCTCACCGTAACACTACTGAGACACTGGGTTACACCAGTCCTCACCGTAACACTACTGAGACCCTGGGTTACACCAGACCTCACCGTAACACTACTGAGACCCTGGGTTAAACCAGACCTCACCGTAACACTACTGAGACCCTGGGTTACACCAGACCTCACCGTAACACTACTGAGACCCTGGGTTAAACCAGACCTCACCGTAACACTACTGAGACCCTGGGTTACACCAGACCTCACCGTAACACTACTGAGACCCTGGGTTACACCAGACCTCACCCTAACTCCATATAGGCCTACGCTACACTGCATGGGGACCGCCTTCCATTCAGACATAACGCCACTCCGACATTGACGTCTAATTGTCATAATGGCTGCACTTCCATTGTTTTCAAACGTCCCACCACACCGACAATTTTTGTTTCCATGATCGGAGTGGCGGTACTTTACTTATTTTCAAACGTCCCGCCATTCCGACATGAGGTCAAATTGCAAATTGCATCACTATAATCATTGTACTTTAATTTGCCTAATTAATATTATTATGATTATTTCTTTGTTGAATGCGCTATAGTTTCCTACACTGGCATTCTTCCTTGGTGATTGGGACAGTCCCGATTTTGAGTTGCGTGCCCCGAGTGCAGCTAAAGCCTGTCGGGACGCTATAAAGTCCTGGTATCCATCATCCACTATGAAATGTCCCCTTCTGTCCGCGATTACATAGTCAACGTAGTCTTATTGTAGCCCGATCATTAGCTAAAAAACATATAGAAAGATTAAAGCATCCAGCATGTGATTTCATCAACGTGAGATACGCAACGGGGATAATCGCACGGTGGAATGCTGCGCGATTTAATCTTCCCAGTGGAAAGCGCTCATCCACTGGGCGCCTGGGCGGACGAGCGCTGGCCGGAGATGTTCGCTCATTTCAGAAGTAGGGAGATTACAAGACAAAAATAAATGTATAATTTGACGTGTGCTGCCTGGCACTAAGGTTCCGGTTGAACTGATCTTTATTCCATCATGAACAATGCTTGAACTGACGAGATGAACCTCACCGTTCCCACCTTAACGTCGTTGCTTAGTTATCACACGAGCCAGTTTGATGACAACTGTCCACAATTCCACAGCAGCAGGCTGTCAGAAAAACAAATTGATTTTGGAGCAAATTCACTCCTACAAATATGTGTATTCTAATTTGAAGAGCGTTTGTCTCTGTGTTGAGGTCATGTTTTCGGAGCTCTACGAGGTTGACGTCTTACATACACACACAATGAAAAACACACCGGAGCCGACGTCTCGGCCCGGCCATGAACACACCGGAGCGGACGTCTTTGACCGGTCGTGAGTACATGGAAAAGTTCATGAATGAACCCGTACACAACGCTGGCAACGTGATGTCGGGATGTATAAAGAAGACGATGACGGTTGTTTAACCTCTTCGTCCTAGCGGAGTTTTTTGACTTAATGTAGTTGCCTTTTGCCAAGATTAAAAGGCCACTATAGGAGCGGGGTAGTAGACGACGCGCAATCCAAAGTACAAAGTAGGCAATCCGATCCGAAGTTCAATCAAAAATGCTTTATTAGATAAAGCTTCAAACAAAATGATTCTTCTTGCTAACTATACTTATTTGCCAACATTTGCGAATATTGTTTGCGATTGTTTGCGGTCAAAAAACTGTGCCGCTTCCCCGTCTAACTCTCGTTTCTGTTTCAGTCCCGCAGGTGAATTAAATCCCTTTAATTAGCTGAATGACTGCGACAATATAACTGACCTACTGGGGGAGACAGAATACAAACTCAAATTAACCATAGATATATAAATTATTAATGTTTCCATTTCATTATTGCCATACTTCCGTTATGGCTCCAACACACACACACACACACACACACACACACACACACACACACACACACACACACACACACACACACACACACACACACACACACACACACACACACACACACACACACACACACACACACAGCACAGGGGGGGGTACGTATCGTGAACCTACGGGCTTCAGTGGGGGTTTCATTCCGTCTGCGCACGGCACCTTCTCAACGAGCCGGTGTGCGCCTGCAGCCAGAGGGGGCGCCAAAATACCTATTCCCAACACAATGTTATGTAGTACTTCATTGATAACCGCTACGCAGCGCGATTTCTTTTTTACTGCTCGTGGCGCCCCCCATGTGACTTGGCACCCCCCACAAATATGCCGCCCCGGGCGGCTGCCTGGTTCGCCCGTACCTAAAACCGCCACACACACACACACACACACACACACACACACACACACACACACACACACACACACACACACACACACACACACACACACACACACACACACACACACACACACACACACACACGCACACACACACACACACACGAGGATCCGGCCCACGAGAGAATATTTACTGGCCCTTTTAGTGGTGGAAACCTATAGGTCAAAAGGTCGGGGGATATTGTATAACAGTCTATGTTTAACGGATTTCCCTTCTATGGGCAAAAACGGTTGGTTTATTTTTATTGATCCCCTTCGAGAATTTGTGTGGAAGGGGTTGGCCTGGGGCGGGCTATATTCTCGCCTTTCTCCTTTAAAGACCATTGTATTGCCTTTATGCGATATGAAGTTAACTAAATTTTATGCAATAACATATGAAGTCAACTAATAATTTAGTTCAAATGTTTGTCCAATCCACTCCAATAGTGGTCCTGCATTGAGTTTAAATCCAACTCTAACGAATAAATGGTCCAGTTTTAAGTTTCAAATAATATTGATATTCCCAGGGCATGTTAAATAAGTGCACCCCCCGATGCAGTCGTATGAAATGGGTTATTTCTTACATCGTCCCAACCAAAATTTCGAATTAATCACACACATTTGAACAAATATTTATGTTGACCAAATGTTGACCTGAAGTCGGCGCCACTGATTGATAGAGGAGTTAGGGTGAGGTAGACCTCTCCCTAACTCCTTAGCACATAGACACTACACTGCATAACACTATTTAGACCCAGGTTTACACTATACGTCAAAACAACAGTACATAGAACCTGGGTTGTACTAGACCTCACTGTAACTCCTTAGTACATAGACCCAGGCTGGTTTAAACTAGACCTCACTGTAACTCCTTAGTACATAGACCCAGGCTGGTTTAAACTAGACCTCAATGTAACTCCTTAGTACATAGACCCAGGCTGGTTTAAACTAGACCTCACTGTAACTCCTTAGTACATAGACCCAGGCTGGTTTAAACTAGACTTCAATGTAACTCCTTAGTACATAGACCCAGGCTGGTTTAAACTAGACCTCAATGTAACTCCTTAGTACATAGACCCAGGCTGGTTTAAACTAGACCTCAATGTAACTCCTTAGTACATAGACCCAGGCTGGTTTAAACTAGACCTCAATGTAACTCTTTAGTACATAGACCCAGGCTGGTTTAAAGTAGACCTCAATGTAACTCCTTAGTACATAGACCCAGGCTGGTTTAAACTAGACCTCAATGTAACTCTTTAGTACATAGACCCAGGCTGGTTTAAAGTAGACCTCAATGTAACTCCTTAGTACATAGATCCAGGCTGGTTTAAACTAGACCTCACTTCAACTCTTTATCGTACATACTAGATGTCACCATTAGTAGTAAATAGTACAAACTATACTAGTGCCTAGCTGTATGTGCTAAACCACCAAGTTTTTAACCATAACCATAACAAGTACTTACTAGACCGACCCATAACTAGTACATAAATACAATCACTTTAAGTACACATAAAAAAAGCAACATAATCCTGCCCCAAAACACTAACTAGTACATACGAGACCAAACCATAATCCTGCCCTTTTAAGAAAGGTCAAGGTCCATATTACTTGGTTCAGGGACTCCGCAGTACACAGACAGGTTGAACACACAGATGTTTCACTGACAAACTGCTAACTAAACTACACCTACTCATTACTAAGCTTAACGACCGTACCTGACCACCATCTGAGCTGCGAATATCTCTGAATAGCTTATTATCTGTCCGGATATTTTAGGACTTCCTGACAGACCTGATGATGTCAGAGGTTGACCGTTGTCGTGACAACGATCAGCTGATCTTCAGAGAAAACACACTGGCGACCAAAAGCATCGAGGAGTATCTGAAACTGGTCGGGCAGAAGTACCTGCAGGATGCGCTGGGTAATCACACACACACGCAAGCACACCCACACAGAAAAACACACCGCAAGCACACACTCATGCACGCACTCATTCACGCACAAAAACACCCACCCACCCACGCACGCACACTCATTAGCACAAACACACATACACGCACACGCACACCAAATATGCAAAGTTCATGTATATACGTATACATAAATATACATAAATATGCATAATATAATCTCATGTATCTATAAATATGTGTATGTGTGTGTAGGGGAGTTCATCAAGGCTCTGTACGAGTCTGATGAGAACTGCGAGGTGGATCCGGCACGCTGTGTGACCTCTGACCTCCCCGAGCACCAGGCCAACCTGAGGATGTGCTGCGAGGTGGCCTTCTGCAAGATCCTCGAGTCCTACAGGTACGCACAGGCACACACAAACACACACACACACACACACACACACACACACACACACACACACACACACACACACACACACACACACACACACACACACACACACACAACCCCCCCCCCCTCCCACACACACACACACACACACACACACACACACACACACACACACACACACACACACACACACATACACACACAACCCCCCCCCCCCCCTCACACACACACACACACACACACACACACACACACACACACACACACACACACACACACACACACACACACACACACACACACACACACACACACACACACACACACACACACACACACACACACACACAAACACACACACACATACACACACAACCCCCCCCCCCCCTCCCCCCCCACACACACACACACACACACACACAAGAATTCCACCTGTTTCAAATGGTCTTCATGCCTAATGTGTACGTGGGTGTTTTTTACAGAGTGTTCCCCAGGGAGCTGAAAGAGGTGTTTGCATCGTGGCGTCAGGAGTGTGGTAACCGGGGGCGACCGGACATCAGTGAGCGTCTGATCAGCGCGTCGCTGTTCCTGCGCTTCCTGTGTCCGGCTGTGATGTCGCCGTCTCTGTTTGAGCTGACCCAGGAGTACCCCGACGACCGGACCGCCCGCACGCTCACCCTCATAGCCAAGGTTACGCAGAACCTGGCCAACTTCAGCAAGTAAGAAACACATCTATCTACCTGTTAAAAGCACTTACATATATTTTTTATTAAACTTTATATCCTGAGAGTGTGTATTAATCGTAAAAATGAACACTACACCAAACTAATAAAGACACACACTCATTTGCTGAGATGAACGTGTCTCTTTTAATCAACACAATGACAAACTCCCATTTAAACCAATTAAAACATGAACCCTCACAGGAACAAACAGCAGGGGAATCCACAAAGAGATAGGATGAAGGGACTCATAAACATCCTAATATATGTGTGTTTTTTATGTGTATGCATGTGTGTGTGTGTGTGTGTGTGTGTGTGTGTGTGTGTGTGTGTGTGTGTGTGTGTGTGTAAATGTTTGTATGCTGTGTGTGTGCGTGTGTTTTTGTGTGTGTGGGTGTGTGTGTGTGTTATTGTTTGTATGCTGTGTGTGTGTTTTTGTGTGTGTGTGTGTGTGTGTGTGTGTGTGTGTGTGTGTGTGTGTGTGTGTGTGTGTGTGTGTGTGTGTGTGTGTGTGTCTGTGTATGTACGTATGTATGTACTGTATAATTAATGGATTGCATCCTCTGTGTTTTCCGCAGGTTCGGCAACAAGGAGGAGTACATGCTGTTCATGAACGACTTTGTGGAGCGTGAGTGGAGCAACATGCAACGCTTCCTGCAGGAGATCTCCCACCCCGACAGCCTGTCCCACACGGCTGGCTTCGACGGATACATCGACCTGGGCCGGGAGCTGTCCACCCTCCACACCCTGCTCATAGAGCTGGACCAGGTACCCACAGCTGGACTCATTGACACACGTGGTCCTATCGTTAACATCGGCCTTAAACCTGTATAAATACATAGCTCAATTCGCTAGCATCTCTGTTCAACCCCAGGCTCTCCATCTACTGCTGACATCTGGGTTAAACCTGGATGAATACGGATTCAGAGAACCAGAGTACATTCTTAATCCCACACGAAATTGATTGTCGCTATTGACTTTCTCTCGATGGAAAGAATAAATATTATACCAGTAAAATACACGTAGCAATAGAAACAATAAATACAATTAGGAATAAACAGGTGAAAAATAGGAAAGATGCATTTATGCACAAAAATAGTAGCTTTTAGTGCAGTGGATTAGATGCTGCATACTCTGTCTCCCTTAACTTCTGCATGAAGTTATTTCAAGCTTTAGGTCTGCGTTCCTTGAAATGCTTTAAAGATAATGTGGCTCATTTAGAAATGAAACCAGAGTTTTAAAATAGACATACATCTGTAAAGAGGTCTAGCAGACGCTTCTCTCTGATTCTAATAATACATTAAGCTTCTCCGCACATCAGTTCTACCTGTCCACCTTCTACAACATCAAACATCCCCAAATACCACCATGAAAGACACCCATTGTCTTCTATCCGCTGTAAATAGACACAGCGTGTTCAGCCTTCAAGATAATCCATCCCGTCTTTGTTGAGAATGATAATATTGCTGTCTGCCAACAGCAGTCTTCAGTTGAATCAATCAAATTGTTTAAACGTTATAATTATTCCGGTACCAGTGTCCCGAACATTAACCCTTTGGATTCTGTAGAATGGACAAATAAGTGGGGAATGTTTTATCTTCACGGTGTTCACATGTATTGATTACTGTGTGTGTGTGTGTGTGTGTGTGTGTGTGTGTGTGTGTGTGTGTGTGTGTGTGTGTGTGTGTGTGTGTGTGTGTGTGTGTGTGTCTGAGTGTGCATGTGTCTGTACGTGTGTGTGCATGTGTATATATGTGTGTATGTTCGTTTGTGTGTTTATGTGGATGTCCTTGTGTTTGTGCGTGTATGTGTGTGTTCGTGTGTGTGTGTGTGTGTGTGCGTGTGTGTGTGCGTCCCTCCAGGCGTGTCTGGCTAAGCTAGGTCCGCTGCCTCGTATCCTGAGGGAAGTCTCTTCAGCGCTCGCTAACCCAGGGGGGCTGGTCCACCCGGGGGGTCTAGTCCACCCAGGGGGGCTGGTCCACCCGGGGGGTCTTGTCCACCCAGGAGGATTGGTTCACCCAGGGGGGCTTGTCCACCCCCACCCAGGGGGCGGGGCCCACGCAGGGGGCTCGGTCAACCCGGGCGCAGGCTATCCAATGAGCTGCGCGGAGTCCCAGCGCGTGGTGTCGCCGCCACCGCTGTCCCCGCCCCTCTCTCCCCCCCTGGCGGGCTGCAACCTGTCCCGGGGCCTACAGGGCAGCGTGGGGGCCGACACCAGGTGAGCCCGATACCCCCCCCCCCCGCCTCCTCTCCTGACCCTCACCTTAAGGTCACACGGCCTAGCTTAACGGAAACTTACCTGGGCTCATAACATTAAAAACAGATTGGGATAAGTACATGTATTGTTCTGCACTGATTACGATTTCCTAAGCTTTGATCACATGATCATGTCCATCTGCTTGGACAAAGTGTATCACTGACCTACCCTGAGCGTAGTGGACAGCTCGGGTTCTCCTCATCCACAATGAGGACCAATCAGATTTGTTTAAAAACCAACAGAGTCTAAAATTCAATGACTTCCTTTGTTTGCTAAATCTAACTTCATGAGTAGGAAGGGCTGAACTCTCGTCCGTCTGGCTATAGTCTGAACGCCCAACCTTTTATTAGCGTTTGACCTGACACTCATCATCTGTTGTTGATGTTGAATCTATTCACATGTGCAGTTAATTTTTTTTGTGTGTGTGTGTGTGTGTGTGTGTGTGTGTGTGTGTGTGTGTGTGTGTGTGTGTGTGTGTGTGTGTGTGTGTGTGTGTGTGTGTGTGTGTGTGTGTGTGTGTGTGTGCTTGTGTAGTTTGGTAGACTTCACCAGGCTTCCATCTCCAACTCCAGAGAACAAAGACTTGTTCTTTGTTACCAAAGGATCCAGTCTTCAGCCCGCAACCGGTAAGTCCTTCTTCTAGAAGCCTTAACCCTTAACCAACCCTAAACACTATCACCCTTAACCCTTACCCAGTCCTAAACACCATCACCCTTAACCCTTAAACAACCCTAAACACCATCACCCTTAACCCTTAAACAACCCTAAAGACAATCACCCTTAACCCCTACCACAGACCTCAACCTTTATGAAGTCTGACTCCTCTGTCCCTAGATCCTGGCTCATCTATCACTTAACTCCCAACCGTGAGCCCATGACTCCATGACCCCATGACCCCATGACCCCATGACCCCATGACCCCATCCCCCTGAGTGTAGAGTGATTGCCCTTCATATATGTAATGTGAATACTGCATGTTCACCATGTGATACCTCTCCAGGCCTGCAGGGCTCTCCGGCCGCCAGCTCTTCCTACTCCGAAGCCAATGAGAACGAAGCAGGACCGGAGTTAGCCAATGACCGGAGGGAGGCCCCCGAGCTGACCAATGAGAGCCGGAGTCTGTCTCTGGTCGACCTGCAGGACTCGTCCCCCAGTGACGGGGTCGACGACGGCCAATGGCAGCGCAGGACCGGGCTCCTTCCCCTCTCCTTCCAGAACCCTGTGTATCACATGACCAGCACGTCACCGAGGCAACCGCAGCAGACCGACGTCACGCCCTCCGATGGCTCTGCCGGTTCCCATGGCAATCCCGAGGAGAGGACCACGATGGGGACCAAGCCGGCGTTCCTTACCCAGATGTCTGTGGGCCTGGGCGGGGGCGAGAGAGGGGAGAGAGTGGAGAGAGTCGAGAGGGGAGAGAGAGGAGAGAGAGGAGATCGCATGTCAGCTCTGTCCAGCAGCAGCAGTGGAGAGGAGTATTCACGCCGACAGATGTCACTGAACGATCCTCCACACGGCAACACACCTGGTGAGAATGCCTGTTCTCTAGCCGTCCCTCCTCTCTCCTTGTTCTGCTCCAAGTGGTCTCTCCTCTCTCCTTGTTATGCTCATAGTGATCTCTCCTCTCCAAATGGTCTCTCCTCTCTCCTTGTTGTTCTCCTCGTAGTGTCCTCTCTCCTCTCTTGGTACACATACAGCAGTTCTCTGACCTCATTGTGCATGTCTTGTGTGCTTGATTCCAGTGGCTCCCATCGGCCCTCGTCAGAACTCAGTGGGTCCCTCTACCGGACCCCAAAGGCGCATAGACCAGCCGCCCCCGCCCTCCTCGGCCCCCCCATGTCCCCCCCGCGGCCGGACCCCCCCCACCATCCTCACCAGCGGCACCTCGGCCTACCCTCCCCGGCCCGCGTCTGGCAGCATGATGTCATCCAGTCCCGATTGGCCCAGCAGCGGCCAATCCCGCCTGAGGCAGACCTCGTCCTCCTCCAAAGGGGACAGCCCTGAGAAACTGCGGCCTGTAACCAAGGTAACCAGCATGATGGGTTCATGACCCGATGCTGTAAGCTAGCCTTGAATTAAAAAGGGCGTCATAGGTCAGATCAAAAGGTGAAATGATCATGCTGCGCAAAACAAGGTGTAGTAACGCAAAACCCTTTGTGTGTGTGTGTGTGTGTACCTCTGTGCACGTGCGCTTGTCTGTGTGCTGTGCACGTGCGCTTGTGTTCTGTGTTTTGTGTATGTGCATCGTCTCTGTGTGTGTGTGTATATGCACTAGGCCCCGTCCCCAGTAAACCCGGGTGCACTGGACCGTACTGCTGCCTGGCTGCTTAATATGAACTCTGGCGCCCCCTATGGAGAGACTGAGGATGACGAGTCCCTCAGTGAAAAGGTAGCAGACCGGTTTCCTTCACATCGACGGACACGAATGAGAAAGGCATGCTTCACATGATGAACAAGTCTTGACAATCATCATGATCATGTTAACATATTGATAGTAAAATAAGTTAATGTCCCGCCTGTTGTAGCTGTAAATAGATCTGTATGAACTGCTGGACTTGATTCAGTCTTTAAGAAGCACTGAAAGCTTCCTATCCATATGATTGTCATTGCAAGAAGTTCTTCAAGTGAAGGTTTACTCGGTTTCACCACTTTGATTTCCTAACCTGTGTTCCTTACATGTGGATGACCTGGGGTTTTATTTGAGTGCCTCAGTGCTCTTTGCAGGATTACACTGGGCTCATTCCATGTTGTCTGTGTGTGTGTGTGTGTGTGTGTGTGTGTGTTTGTGTGTGTGTTTGTGTGTGTGTGTGTGTGTGTGTGTGTGTGTGTGTGTGTGTGTGTGTGTGTGT
Organism: Gadus morhua; assembly: GCF_902167405.1. NCBI lineage: Eukaryota > Metazoa > Chordata > Actinopteri > Gadiformes > Gadidae > Gadus > Gadus morhua. Next base: position 22,846,638 of record NC_044053.1, read on the forward strand.
GTGTGTGTGTGTGTGTGTGTGTGTGTGTGTGTGTGTGTGTGTGTGTGTGTGTGTGTGCAGTACCAGCAGGAGATCGCCATGCTCCAGGAGAGGTTACGTGTTGCAGGGATGCGGCAGGAAGAATGTGAGGCCAGATTGATGCTCCAGGACCAGCACAACCAGAGGATGTTACAGGAGTACCAGGTGCACATATCACCTATCTCTACTTACAGCCACCTATGTTAACCTTGTTACAGGAGTACCAGGTACACAAATCACCTATATCTACTTATAGTCACCTATGTTAACCTTGTTACAGGAGTACTAGGTGCACATATCATCTATATATATTTATAGTCCCCTATTTCAAAGGCGAAATTAATAGTGGGGAATAGCCCACCAGATCGAAAGTCAAGGGGGCTATTCCCCACTATTCATGGAGCCTGAGGTGAATAATTGTTTTAGTATACACTACACGTGAACAATACAAAAAAAACCCCGATAGCACTTTTTGCCGGGATTTATTGTTTTTTATTAGCAGTTTATTTGTTTTTATTAGCCTGACGAGACGACGGTCACGCAATATCCCGAGTTTGAGATCTCAATCATGGGATATTGCCTGATATCCCGAGATATCGGGGAAACTTCTTCGGCAATGTTCATGGAATGACTAAACTTTATTGGCATTTGTGGTATGTGGTAATTAATTTTTTTCATATAACCAATCAAATTTTGCCATCTTAGGAGGTTCACGTGTAGCATATAGGCTACTATTCACTGATGTTAACATATATGTACATTTATCATTCACACATGTTATTTGTTGCCATACAACCTTGTTACAGAAATACCAGGTGGATATCACCTACACTTTATTAGCATATATTGAGTAAGTGTAATGAGACTCACTATGTGGCTGGTGGTTCCAGGGGCATCATGCTAGCTAGTTGATAACTAAGTGTAATGAGACTCACTATGTGGCTGGTGGTTCCAGGGGCATCATGCTAGCTAAGTGATAACTAAGTGTAATGAGACTCAGTATGTGGCTGGTGGTTCCAGGGGCATCATGCTAGCTAAGTGATAACTAAGTGTAATGAGACTCGGTATGTGGCTGGTGGTTCCAGGCGAGGCTGGAGGACACGGAGAGCCGCCTGAGACGCCTTCAGGACGACAAGGATCTCCAGATGAACAGCATTATCAGCAGGTGTGTGTGTGCGCGCGTGCGTGTGTGTGTGTGTGTGTTTCAGGGGCTGTGAGGATGTTTGTGATGTTGACCTGTTGACCTGTGACATGTTGGTGTAATGTTGTGCGTCATGTGACCAGCAGTGTTTGTGTCACTGCAGGTTGATGACTGTGGAGGCTGAGCTGAAGAAGGACCACTCAGATATGCAGGCCGTGGTGGACTCGAAGCAGAAGATTATAGAAGCACAGGTTTGTTTCTGTCACTCTCTCTCTCTATGTCTACCTGTCTTTCAACTCTTTCTCACTGCATTTCCAGGTAACTCCATTTTGTTAGTTAATTATTACTTTTTTAGCGAAGCAACAAAAAAAGGCCCCTTGTCTGTCTAAAATATTCCTGTCTGCAATTCTGTAACTCCATGTGTGTGGTGGTCTCTGTCTGTGCCTCCAGGAGAAGAGAATAGCCAGTCTGGACGCGGCCAACAGCCGGCTGATGGCCGCGCTCACACAGCTGAAGGAGCGCTACACTGTGACGTCACAAAGGAACGGCCTGTCACCCAGCAACAGCTCCGCCCTGCAGATCACAGAGAACGGAGAATTCCGCAACTCAGGCAACTGCTGAGACACCCAATCAATCATCAGTGACCGGACGCCCCAAGCAACCGTTGAAGAATGAGCAATTCCAATTGGTCGACAACTGCTACTTTTCCGATAGATGCTGCATGAGAGAACGCGACGGAGATTAGAAGGGTTTCATGAACCGATGGACACTCACTCAGACTGTAGAGAAGGTATAAAAAGGATTACCGTAATCAACTTTGCTGTCATCTTACTTATTGTAAAGCTGTCAATCAAAAGTATTTTCCTACACTGTAACCACGGCGACTGCGAATGATTGGATGGCTAACAATACAGTCTGTCCTATAGCCTTGTGTCCCCCCCCTCCCCCCCGATGATTCCCTGTTTCCGTCCAAAACGTCCACTGTGGGTGTGAATCCAGGGCTTCCTGTGTTCTATGGTGATGACCCTCTGAATGGGAGCTGGTAGGTACTATACCAGGGACGAGCTGGTAGGTACTATACCAGGGACAGGGATGCTTTTCTTTTTTCATTTGCATCAAGGGGGAGGGATTATTATCAAACGTGTATCTGTAACTCCTGTGATTGGCAGCTGCCAAAGGGGCACTAGGCCTAGTGTGATGGTAGTGCTAGTGTGATGCCATCAACCACACCCCTTATCACTGTCCTGTTATGGTAACCCCGCCCCTGGCCTGCTCTCCTATTGGCTGCCCGCTGCTGTTGCTAGTTGCTATGTAAAGACTGTTCGGATGCAAGAAATAGTTTTGGGTGATGTTTTGGTTAAGGAAAGGAGGCAATCAGAACAATTTTGGCCACCGATATACTTACCCTGTCTTTGTAGGACTCTGGACTGTAGACTGTATCTCTGTGTCTGAAATGAGCGGGCAGGTTTCAGCCTTTGTTAGGATGTAAATGTTCTGCCTCAGACTTTATTGAACTTGTTTGAATCAGTTTCACTGACAATAAAAATATGAATGGATATAGGGAGTAATAACAAATATAGTAACAATTATATATATATTTATATATATATATATATATGTCTAGATATATATGTGTGTGTATATATATATATACATATATATATACATACATGCATACATATTGCCATCAGATCAAAAAAAAAAGTTTTTTGTATCGATGATACTTAAAGTATTGTTTAGGTATTGATGAAAAGTGTGTTTTTTTAATGATGAACTCCGTTTTTTGAACTGACTGTCAAGTGTATTTGACTATTTGTGAGTAGAGAGAGAGAGAGACTGCTTGCCAAAGGACTTCCCCATGGCCCTCATTGACCTTGTGGCCATCTTGGTTCTAACATTGCTCTTAATGCTAGCTGGACTGTGGAAACTCATGCGGAAGATGGCCGCTAGATGTTTAAGGTCTCAAGTTCTGCTCTCTCCGCTGTGTTGACTAGTTATAGCTGACTTAACTGTCAGGCTTCCTGAGATAACGTGTGTATTTTTACTCCGCAGTCAACCTGTATGCAAGACTCTGTAATTATACATGTAACTGTCATTCTGTATAAAGAACAGCTGCTCCAATGGAAAACCACAGCATCTATAAAAAGAAAAAACATAAAACGACTATATCAAACTGACTGATGGCCAAATAATAGCTCTTTTCAATGTATTAAAGATGTTTATTGATCATGGGGAAGAGATTTTCTGTAAAGATGAAATATGAATTGTTATAGTTTTAAGTGTCAATCAAAGTTTGAGTACGCAGCAGGAAAATATATCATCCCATCAGTTAATATGTTTCGTTGCATTTCATCTGAACCAGGGACTTCATCTATGAGACGCATCATCTTTAAACTGAAATGTATAACCAGCAAACTATTATGGAGGACCAAACCTGCCATAACTGCAAATGTATGGAGAAGTAATTGTATGTCTCAATAAATGCATAAAATATGTCTTGGAAAACATAGAAAGTAATATATATAAAGAAAAAAATAAATATTTATTTTCTTTCATGTTTACATTTATTTTTCTTGATTTGATTTTGAGATGATTTTTTTCCATACATAACGGGATGGCACATTTTACAGCCAAAGCTTGACTCCTATTGTTTCATTTTTAATGTTATTTTTTACTTATTACGTTGCATATATTAAGAGTTTTATATAAGCTAAACGTGTTGCTAAAGGTAACCATTCTTGAATATTTAAATTTGCAAACACAATGCCAGATTTATATTAAAATTCTCTCTCTGATCATATCAAACATTACATTCTCAATGGATCATCTTCTGCAACAGTATATGTTGACTTCAGACAACGCTGAGGCTGCACACAGTCCAGCCATGGTCTGTTAAAGGTCATCACTCCACCAAGTGCTCAAGGCAACTCAACAGCCAAGGTGGTACAGAAGCTTGGATGGAGGCAAGAATAGTGGAAAATCAACTTGGAGAGGAAGAGTGTCTCTTTAAATGAAACCCAGACACCACTCAGATCGGTTTGCATTAGATGACTCCCCCTATCGGTTAAACACACACTATTGCACGGATGAGCTCTTATTGGCTGACATGGTTACCCGGTCCCCTGCTGATTAATCAGCATTGATATGACACACCTGTTCTCCGCTCATTGAACTGAATTGAAAGGCTGTTTACAGGGTAGCCAGCAGCCCTGCCCTGGAATGAATTAAACCTGAAAGCGTTTCGGAAGTCCTTATGTGCTTGGTTTGAATTTTGTATATGAAATAAATACATGGAAAATACTTTTGATTTGATCTGTTTTTAATCGTAGCTGAGGTCTTGATGAGCTCACCGATTCTGTTCGGCATGGCAATAGGAGGATGAAAACTGCTTCTGATTGATTCCAGCTCTTTTTTGTCCTAGTGAGTGATAGGATTTTCATGTTCTTTCATATTTTCGCTTGTGCAGAGTTCTTCCTCCATTCTCACTTCCTCCACCTGAGGGAGTAATGTATCCAACAGACCCTTTAAACCAGGCAACCTCGAAGTTAAGGGCAGCAGCACATAGAAGCCTCACAAAGCTTATCCTGGAAAATACCTTGACCGTTGTCTCACTCAAGAGGCCCTTTTCACAGGGGTTGCTCACAACAGTGATTACATGTCTGCTGCTTTATGTACAAGATAGTACTGCTTCTACTATGAGCCTATGTATTTCTATACCGTGGTAGGCATACGTTTAGGCAGGCACCCATGCTGAACTTGACTTAAAAGAGGAATAAAAAATCATCTTTTGGAAATTGATCTAAACAAATAAGGAAAAAATCCAACCTTTAGGGCAACGAATTTGCTTTGTGAATGAATAATGTATCGTAAATAAATAAATGTTCTCCATTAAAATACAGGGTTCATAAGTATAGGCAACCCTATGTTAATTTTTATTTCAGTTAACCATATTAGCTGGTTTGATTTGCATTGAGAAATCATTAGGCTAACTAACATCTATTAGGCTAACTGAAAAGAACCATGCCAATCTCTAGGTATGGTATGTATGCAGGGTATGTGGTGAGGTGGGGCTATTTTAATTCAAAAGGCCTAGGTGACTTCATCAGGATTTATAGTATCCTGGATCCTAAAAATAAAAACTGCCTGCCTCTATGTGAATTAACATAGGGGTGTCTATACTTATGCACCCTGTATTTTAATGGAGAACATTTTCTATATTATTCTGGTGGCTTATCCTGGTCCCTCCTTTAGACCCTCCTAACCTCTTTGAAGCTTTTTCTGCCTTGTATTTCAAATAAAAATCACATTTGATAAATACCACTTTATTGACACTATAATTGAGAACAAGTCACACACGTAAAACACACGTGTATATAATATCGGTTAAAAATGTACATGTTTAGCACGTACATGACGGATTCTGCTAAAACGCATCTTGATTTCACTAAAATGTGTGTATTCAACGTAACATACGGAGGACCAAGTTCCTGCTCGTTCACCCCTTCCACTACTGTTCTGACTCAAGAGACGTCATCTGGCAGAGATGGCCTGGAGGCTGCCGGTCATCTTCATGATGTTCGGAACAAACAGCAGTCCGGAGGCCCTCTCGATGGTTTCTATGGGAACCAGGAAGCTCTCCAGAGGAACGTTGTCCTCCACTGGGTTGTTGGGCAGGACGTAGGACCTGAGCTCCACACCCTGGCCCCCAGCCCGCTCCAGAATGAGCACCTACAGTACGCCCGGATCATTAAATTAAAACCTTCATGAAATTTTATACCAACTCTACAGGGAGCGAGCAGAGAGTCGGTATTGGAGAACCCACCTTAAAGAAATGTGTTGGCACGGCAACATGGTTTCGACCCAACACTTGGTAGCGAACGTAGAGCTTCCCATCAGCCTCAGCTCTGTGCAACACAGACAGTCTCGTTAGTCCCGCAACTTCTTATCTCAGTGGCCTTGAGTTGGAGGGCCACCCATGGCGCCACTATGGAAAGCAAGAACCTTGGGTGAAACCTAGAACATTTAGTAAATATTATTATTACGACCAGCAATGACGAAGTCTGTCTCTGTCGGTCTTTCCGTTTCCCAGACTTGGCGGTAATTGTCAAAGTGCTGCAAAAGTATTCAAATAATATTCTAATAAGGCTTGTACAGTACATCAGAAAGCATCATGGGATTATTTTTATTTTGAGAGGACTCTTCTACACCTAGCTTTTGAAACACTGTGGCAGTTAAAAACACAACAATGTCTCCCCATAATGATTTCCAGGTGAATTACTAAACTGAACAAACTGAACAATAATAATATAAATAGTGATTAGGTACCTGGGCAGGTAGAGGGACAGAGAAATTGAGTGAATGGAAACCTGGGCAGGTAGAGAGAGAGACGGGGGGGGAGCGATGGGATACCTGGGCAGGTAGAGAGAGAGACGGGGGGGGAGCGATTGGATACCTGGAAAGGTAGAGAGAGAGACGGGGGGGGAGCGATTGGATACCTGGGCAGGTAGAGAGAGAGACGGGGGGGGGGGGGAGTGATTGGATACCTGGGCAGGTAGAGAGAGAGACGGGGGGGGAGGGGAGTGATTGGATACCTGGGCAGGTAGAGAGAGAGACGGGGGGGGGGGGGGGAGTGATTGGATACCTGGGCAGGTAGAGGGGTCCAGTGCAGACGTAGACATTGAGGTATTGTTTGGTCAGAGAGCGACACAGCTGCTCCAAGTTGTTCCAGGCCTTCCGGTTGAGATGAGGACACTTGAAGAAAAGTGGGCATTCGTTACTGGCTAACAAGTAATACTGAAAAAGATTTTTACTAAAATCTTGGTTCCCGAAGTTTGACAATGCTAAAGCAAAAAAAAAAATCAGGGAGACGGCACAGCTTGTCTTCCCAGCTGCAACGGGAAGAGATTAGTTGACAAATGTCATATTAGGTGCCAATACAGCCAACACAGCCACAATATGCGCTACTGCATAACATCCACAACAAGACAGTTGATCTTCAACAACAACAACAGCGCACACGCACACCACTTTGCATTACCGCAGAGCTAGAGTAATGCATTATCACCATCAGATCTTTCCTTATGTCACTCCGCAACCAGATTGCACATCACACACGACACAAAAACAAGTGTTCACAGTTATTGTTATGTTCACCAGATGCTTTCGCAACTTCAACGGATTCAATAAAGTAGCCTATAGCGACAATATTACAAGTGCAACGCCAGTTCATTAACAAAAATGAAACATACAAGTAGGCCTTTATGCCACATATTTTACAACAGCTATTCCAGCCAGAATATTAAGCCCACAGGAGTAGTAGTGAATGGGTTAATTTAATATGCTTATTAAGCGGCATCTACACAAAGCATTATCATTAAGCCTACTGCCCAAATTCCAGCAATATATTTGTGTTTCAAAACCATTTTTAAAAATGCGTTATGAACTAAAGTACCACAACAACATTATCGCCCCTACATAGTGCAAAGTAAATCTCACCCATCACCCATGGCCTGATGTTTTAAAGCTGCCTTGGTGAAGCTGTTCGGACTGATAAATCCGGCGCTGTTCCATGTCCCCCTCACCTAGTGTTGGCTCGTTCGCTCGCGAACCGGTTTGAATGAACGAGTCTTTAAAACGAACGAACCAAACCGGTTCGTCTCTCTCGTTCGTTCGGTCGGTCGTCTCGTTCACCATTCGATTCACCGGAAACTCGACTGAACGAACGAACGAGTTTCCGGTAGCACTAACTCCACTGAGTCTGACTGACTCAGATGAGAACCATGCAATGGCGTGCATTCCATGATGCAATTCACCGTTACCGGAAACTAGGCTGAATCGCGAGCGACTCCTCCACGTTCAGTCGAGTTTCCGGTGAATCGATTCACCGGAAACTCGACTGAACTGGGAGGAGTCGTTCACGAATCGTATGTTCGTTCAGCCTGGTTTCCGGTAGCGGTAAATCGCATCATGGAATGGACCCCATTGCACGGTTCTCAGCTGAGTCAGTCAGACTCAGTGGAGTTAGAGCTACCGGAAACTCAACTGAACGAACGAGTTCGCCACGACTCCTCGTGGCGAACTGAATCACGCGAACTGGGTCACGGAAACAAATCATTCAATCCACCACTAATGTTGAACAGCAAACACGGCAAGTAGAATAGGGTGTTCTGATAGGTGCTAACCGTTAGCCAGTCATAGCGGCTGTAGTTGCACTCACGAATGCCGCACAAAACCTTTACCGGCCTGGGTCAGCCCATCAGGCTTTGGTGTAGGTCTTCCTCTTGAAGTTAAATCTGTCTTCTCTCCAAACGATCGCTTTGAAAAAGGCAAACGAAGGAGATCAAAAACAGGATCGCTAGCTGCTGTGAAGGCGGTGGCCATAGTAGTTCACTATCAACTCTGTACCGCCAACGATTCAAAATTCGCTGATGACATCACCTGGGGCCAGCGCCGGCATATTGCTGGACCCTGGGGTTGTTCTATTACTACACATCAACATTTGATTGGCTGATTATACACGTCAGTCAAATTTATTATCCAATGGGAGGTGGCAGCTTCAGCGAAAGGGTAGCAATACTTTTGGTGCTGTCCCCGCCGGTCCATGTACCCTAGCTGTGATGCGTTATTCAGCTGAGCTCAGCCTTACAAAAAAAACGTTTTTCCTTCTGGAATTATGTTGTAAGTACTGAAAAAAATATGGAATTAAGATGCGTTCAGACACAAATTAATGTCATTTTGAAAAAAGATATATTATTTAGATTTTGACAGGGCCAGCAGAGAAGGCCCTGCTGGCCCTGACGGCCCACCACTGTTAGAATGGTGTTTATCAGAAACATATTCAACAGGAAGCCTGAGAAAATGCTGGTAGGAGTGAATGCCCTGAAAAGGTTGGAATGTGTTTGTTTTCTTAGTTTCTTACCTGTGGAGAAACATTACTCAGAATGAAGGTGTCATCCATGGCCTTCTGACTCCATTTGTGATTTGCTGCTGCTGCCAGGTGACCTCTATCGAAGCCGCTCCCCTTGTAGTCCTGGTTGGTCGATCGATGGTAAACGTGGACACTGCCAGCAGCACACAAGTCAGTGGATGGTGAGTTGGATACTAATACGTTCAAATTCAACTTTGTTTGTCCACAGAGGGCAATTGGTTTTGCAGCAAGACATAGAAATAAGAGAGACAGCGGATGAAATGTCAACAAATACAATCTGGGGACGTGTTTTACCACCTTCTTAGGTGTATTGAATAACAGGTTTAGCATGTAGCATCTTTTACCCCCCGCTCGGCCCGATAAGCAAACTGCAGCGGGTCAAGAGGATTACTTTTCTTTCTTTTTTTTCTTATGTAGCACTTTGAGATTGTTTGCTCAATATAAAGTGCATTACAAATAAAATTCATTATTATTATTATTATTATTATTATTATTATTATTATCCTCTGGTTTTGGATTCTCTGGTTGTTACTTTCAACACTTCATGAGTAAGGAGGTCAGGGCAGCTGGCCTGATTTAGTATCTTCAATAAGTCAGTTACCAATAAGCCAGTTACCAATAAATCCATCAAGCACCAGCAGGCATGGGCTCCAATAGTTACCTATCATCTTCTTTGAAGTCAGAGTACTTCCTGTCTGACGAGCCGGTCAAGCTGCCCGGTGTGAGCTGTTCTATTACCCAAGAGGCTGTGCGGGTGCGGGGGTCGTATGACGTGATGTAGGACTCTCTGCTCTTGATGTTGGCCAACGAGGGGAAGCCGTACTTCATCACAGCGCCGGGCTTTGAGCCAACAGGACCCCCCCGGTACACCTACAACACACACTTCCTGATCACTAGGCCGCCCCTGTGATGTGTCATACTAACGTAACCATGTGATGCATCAGGTCCCTATAACATTATCACATCATGTTAACGTAATCATGTTATGCGTCAGGTCCCTGTGATGCTTAAGGGGTCATAAAGCAGTTAGGCATGGTTGACATGAAGAACATTTAGTAGGCTATGCTGTAATTGTAATTAGATGTCCTAATAGCCTTGCTAAAATCACACACACACACACACACACACACACACACACACACACACACACACACACACACACACACACACACACACACACACACACACACACACACACACACACACAGTCTGTTACAAAAAATGGGAGCCATCATTTATAATTAAATAGTCACATTATGAGCTACCAACCGTCAGCTCGGTGGCCGCCTCAACGCTCGGTAGAGGGATAACGGGGACTCGAGACAGTAAAGAGTGCAGATCGTGATGTAGGAGTCGGTCAGTGGAGCTGGCTGTAGTGTCCTTCTGCAAACTATGGAGAGAAGCGCCGACCCCTGTTCCAATGGCCAGGGACACCCCAGCAGCAAACCATGGCGAACGCAAAACACGCTGCATATTCCCTTAGGATAAACAAATAATGTATAATTTTGAAGATTTGATAAATTCTTAATATTATGATCACATGTCACGAGTCGTGGACGCCGGACAACTAGGACATCCCAGAGCTGCGGAATCAGCTGTGTCTGACGCGGAGTGATGACGTCGTGCACACACCAAATTGTCTCGATAGAGGGCAGGCGATCATTGCAATCATGCATCTAAGCATATTGGTTCTCAACTGGTCCAGCCTCCGGAGCGACCCACAATTATCATCATTAAATCACGACCCAATATTTATTAAGCAGTATTAGTAATCAACAGTGCCATCATATACTGCCAAAAAAACTGAGCGAACAAAAGTTAAATGAAATAGTCAGCCATGAATTATCATTGAAACATTAGTTAAAGCATCGTTAATGTTTGGATTTGCTCTGCGATTCACTTAAAAGGGCCCACTTATGGTGTTGCCACTTACCAATTGAGATCACATTTCCAAATATGCAGATCCCCAAAAGGTCAAAGGCAGTCATTTTCATAAAGGTCCCATTCAGAAACCCTTTATGTAGCTATGGTGTTACTACTTAAGTGATTTTAATGTATGATTTGTTTTTGTAATGTCTAATTATTTGAGTGTGCATCAATCTGCTTAGACCCCTGTGTTCATGCTTACCCCTCTGTCAAATATAAAAAACACACTAAAAAAACCCCACAAAATGTATGTTTCTGTGTGCTCTCAAACATCAAATACTCATACTCTGAAATGTACGTGTATGTGTAGTACTTTATTTCCCCATTGTCTCTGTTTTGTAATGACATCAATAATCAATATTTCAAATGGACAATGACAACAGCAGACATAAATACAAAATACTTCAAGGTAAAAAAAAGTTTAATGTCAATGGTCACAGGTATTTTTATTATAAATTAAAAAAAATTAAGAATGTTCTTCGGTCTGCCTTAGATTCCACCTTCTCATAGAGCCATCCCCTGATTGTGTCCAAGGCAATATTGTTCTACAAGGGGATTCTGATATTCGGGCCATTGTTTTCCATTCCTGGACGCTCTATTTGGTCTTTGTGATGAGAAGATATTTCCTATTTTGGACCAAGGAATATAACCTTAACCTCACTGAGCCCAGACAGGCATCAGCGACCGGAGTTCCTCTGGCAGTCTTGTGATGATGAGACCCTTGTCCAATCATCAGTCTCGGCAGTCCAACAGCCTTTCAGCATTGGGTTGCCACAGCTAGCATCAGACAGGCTAGCTTCAGAGGGCAGAGGTCACGGGTCACGAAGCCAGGCGAGTGACGTAGCGAGGAGGCAGAGTTGTTTTCGGTGTCGTCCACGCAGCCTTTGTCCTTCAGGCACACCTCCTTCTGGCAAAGCGGCCCTGTCCACACACACACACACACATCACATGACCAGTGAGACCCTCGCCTGACGTCTGACCGCTGAGCCTTATCCAAGGTGGGTGGAGGGTGGGTTTACCTGTGAAGTCTGCAGTACACACGCACCGCTGGAAGTCCACACACGTCCCTCCATTTTGGCACAGCGTTATATCCTCATCACAGAAATTCTCTTAGAGGAGCAGACGTTACCAAGAGAGGGTCAATATATTAGAGACAGAAGAAGAAGAAGAAGAAGAAGAAGAAGAAGAAGAAGAAGAAGAAGAAGAAGAAGAAGAAGAAGAAGAAGAAGAAGAAGAAGAAGAGGACATTAGTAAGAAGAAGACATTAGTAAGAAGAATGAGAAAAGGAAAGGCAAGACAAGGCAACTTTATTTATGTAGCACTTTTCATACACGAGGCAGACTCAAAGGGCTTCACGTAAAAACATTTTCATACAATAAATTAAAAATAAAATAGATAAATAAAAGAAAACAAAGGCAAAGGAAAAAATGCATTGTATTTAAGATTTAACAGAAAGCTAAAGCAAACATATAAGTCTTCAGTCTTGTTTTAAAGTGGTCCGAGTTGGGGTTAAGAGGATACTTTAGAAAGAGTTTGAAGAGAAGCAGAGGAAACATTCATTCTCTGAAATATACTAAAATTATTGTTGAAAATTTCGAGACCAAATGAAAGCACCACATTGGGTTTAATCGCTGCAGTTTGTGCAGGGCACTCCGCTGAACAGTCAAGCTCAACCCACACGCCCCCCACCACTGCCTGCCTTGTTCTAAAACACCACATCAATGATTGCGTGTCGTCTCACCGCAACTCAACCCACACATCCCAGTGACTTCATCATACCCTGCCAAAGTCCCACAATACACCAGTTTTGGGTTTTGCTTCCATCGAACAGCATCCATCTAAGGGAGGAGAGTGAAGGAGGAGAGAATGGAAGCTAGAGGAGACTCACCTATGCAGCCTTGCTGCCACCTGTAGCCGGGCTGGCAGGAGTCACAGCGCCGCCCAGAGACTCCGTCCTTACACGGACACAAGCCCTGCTCGTCACACCGAGGGTTCAGACTGCCCTGCAGGTCACAGTTGCATTCTACACACATGCACACGGACACACACACACGGACACACACACACACACACACACACACACACACACACACACACACACACACACACACACACACACGTGCAAACCCCCGCATGCACGCACACACGCACATACACAAGTTCAAGCGCACTCACCCACAGACACAAACACACCAGTGCACAATTCCAGCCGTATTAGCATTGGTTAACATTGTGGTGTGTAACACAGTGTGTGTGTCTGTGTGTGTGTGTTTGTGTGTGTGTGTTGCTCTGACCTGAACAGACGTCCTCGTCGTCGAGGGGCGTGGCCGCCTCTCTGTAGTAGCCCACACGGCAGGCCTCACAGCTGCGGCCGCGGGTGTTGTGCTTGCAGCTCACACACGTCACCACGTTGAGGAAGTCGATGTAGCTGCAGCGGTTGGAGTGTCCGTTGCACTCGCAGTCTGAGGAGAGCAGAGCAGGGAAGGGTTTACCACCTTACCAAACCTATCCAACGGTGACTGTATCTGGAGTTTAGGAAGATCTCGTTGTTGCGGGTGTGATTTAACACAGGATATTGAGAGGCAAAACAACCAAAAATATGAGAACATCGCGATCCACTTCATCCGCTAAACACCTCGTCTGAGGTGGTTCAAGAAGCGGACCTCAGAGAAAGTGCTTGGACTGACCCAGGCAGATTTTAACACGCTGACACTTTTAAAATCTCTCCAGTGTTCCAAATAATGGTCTGGCAGTTGGACCAGAACATTGAAAACAATCTGAGGATTGGCATTGCAAGGTAAGTGGTTACAAAGTTAGTGATGAAAGTAGGCATGTAGGTAGGTAGGTACTAAGTAGATATGTAGGTACTAGGTAGGAAGGTAGGTTGGTACTAGGTAGGTAGGTAGGTACTAGGTAAGTAGTTACTATGTAGTTAGGTAGGTAGGGACTAGGTAGGTACTTGGTAGGTGCTAGGTAGGTAGGTGGATGTGCAGGTAAAAATAGGTGGGTAGGTATATAGATTTGTGGTTGATAGTAACTCTTACCCTGAAACGTGACGTAGGCTATTTTAGACAGTTGGCTGAATTTTGGACCTCCTGGAATCAGTATTTTCTGGGTTTCTGACACACAAAATAATCCACACAACGATGGTAACAGCCCACTAACAGAGCACACAGCTTCTCATTATGGCCAGTGTTTTTAGTAACTAGTTCGCAACTACTGTGTTTATACCACCACATTCACTACAGCTACTTTAACCTCACTACTCCTTTTCTATTATCATACCACTAATACTACCACTACTATAAGGTGACCAGATATATCCATTCACTACATTGAACACATTACAAAGAACAACTTGTATTGTGTCCAATCAAATCTAAACATTGAGCTTACAGTAGATGCAGGGAAAGGAATTTCACATTTTCAATTGAACATAATGTCATCTGGTCTCGGACAAAACCTTGACTGATAGTAATTTCCGGAGTTGAATTATACAGATTTATACAAAAATGGTTAAGAAAAAACTCTTAGGTATTGCAGGGACATTTCCAGTGATAGAAACCCAAGGACAGAGCATTACATGGGAACTGTCCCCTGAATCCAGGGGCCCCCAATACCACGACTACTGTAGCTAGCACTATGCTTCGGTAGCTGACCTTTTTTCTCTTTCTTCTCGACTTGTTTCCTTTTCTTTGGCTCCTCCTTAGTGACTGTATGAGAGAGTAAGGCGTATTTTCATCAGTAGTTCACACTTATCCAGATCATTTCCTTAATAATGGTGCTTCGGTAGATTTTTGCTGTATTGCCAACTTATGCTGTATTTTTTCTTTCTTAAGTGACAAAGATGTACAGTGAGTGACTTAGACTGTCAAACAGTGCATGATGAAATAAGTTTCCCTCACTGCCCAGTTATCACTAACTAGGGTGATCTACTTTGCCTTGTACCTTTTGCTTCCTTTCTCTCCTCTTGTAGTCTTGGGGTTTGACTAGGTCTGGCTTCTCCTAGTTCTGCTGCGATGTCAGATCCGCTAGGAGAGGAATCCACCTTAAAGCTCTCTCCTGTCATCGGCTTGGGAGGTGAATCGGGGCCAGCCTCTGGGGCCAAAGCCGAAGAACCAGCGCTGTTGTCTTCAGAACTCTGCTCTACGTTACTCCCTTCAGGGCTTTCTGGCCTCGCTTCAACTACAGGAATGTCTCCAGTATCATCAGACTTGGAATCTGAAGACTCAATGGTCTTTGGAGAAACGTCTGCTGGAACTCCAGCCCTTGTGGGCTCAAAATCCTGGTCCTTTGCAACAGCCATTCCCAAATCTTTTTTAAATTCTTGCGAGTCAGAGACCCCTGGACTCAGAGGGGTGGAGCCAAGGGATTCCCGGTCTGAGGGCTCTGCACTTTCTGTGGCCGGAGGTCTTTCTGCCGGAGGGGGGCTTGGTTTTAACGGTCCTAAATCTGAATATATTTCAGAATAGTCCAAGTCTGGAGGGTTTTCTGTAAGCATAGTCCAGTCTATATATTCTGACTCTGGCAGCCTTTCTGATGAAGGAGTGAGAACGTCTGGAAATATATCTTCGGGAGGAAGGCTTGTTTCTGAAGGTCCTGATTCGGGACGTTTTTCCAGAGGTGCAGGGCTCAAGTCTAAGAATCTATCATTTGATTCTGAAGGTCTCCCAGCAGTAGGGCTTGATTCCGGGGGGCTTGAGTCTAAACCTGGGCTTGTAGAAAACGCTCCAGGGGTCTCCACCACAGGAGTCGTTAAGGTGTCTTGAGGTGAATCGGGAGCCCAAAATGAGTCTGAAGTGTCAGTAGGAAGGGGAGGGGGTTCAGCAGGAGCTTCACTAGGAGTGGCCCCATCTGTAGAGCGGTCTGGTGCCTGGGAGGAGGAGGCTGAGTCTGTGGGAGCATTAATGGGAGGTGAAACATCAGCAGGAGTCGTAGCCGCAATCTCGGTGGGTAGAGGCTCAAGAGCATCAAGAGCCTGATTGGATGGCACTGACTGAGTTGCCGGCCCTAAAGCAGTGGTGGCTGAGCCGAGGACGGCTCCATCTTTGCTGGAGGTTGTTGCTAGGTTGTCTGTTGCTAGGGTTGTTCCTTCAGGGGTGGCAGCGACAGGAACGCTGGAGGTTCCACTGACAGAGGGCCACAAGAAGCCGGCCGTACTACTCGTATCATCAGCTATGAAAGTACTAGTGTCGGCAGTAGTAGTACTATTCTCAGGAGGGAGAGAGGTAGTACCTAGAGTAATGATGCTGGTATCAGGAATAACTGTAGTAGTTGTCGTAGCGATACTTGTAGTAGTTACAGGACTAGTATCAGCGGTAACGTTGCTGGTATCAGGAGGAGCTGTAGTAGTTGTTGTAGTGATACTTGTAGTAGTTACTGTGCTAGCATCAGCGGTAACGGTGCTGGTATCAGGAGGAGCTGTAGTAGTTGATGTAGCGATACTTTTGGTAGTTACAGGACTAGTATCAGTGGTAACGGTGCTGGTATCAGGAGGAGCTGTAGTAGTTGTTGTAGCGATACTTCTGGTAGTTACAGGACTAGTATCAGTGGTAACGGTGCTGGTATCAAGAGTAACTGTAGTAGTAGTGTCAGCAGTAGCAGTTACAGATGTAACAGTAGTAGTATCAACAGTAACAGTACCAGTATCAGTAGTGGTAGTAGTGTCTCGGTTTGGACTGACAGTACCTGGGAATGATGGTTCTGTGAAATCAGTTGAAGGGAAATCTGTGAAATCAGTCAGGTCATAGATCTCCAAGTCAGACCACCAGTCACTGGTACTTGTACTGGCTCTGCCTGTTGTAGTGTCAGTAATGCTGCCACCCCAGTCTGTTCCAGTGGTAAAACTACTAGAAGTATCCAACAAATATGTTGTGGTGGGACCTGACGGTGAACCAATACTGGTCATGCCACTTGTTTCGGTAGTACGTAACGTAACACTATCAACCGAAACTGTAGCATAAAAATCATACCAATCGGTATCAGTGGTACTAGCTATGGTGAAGCTAGTGGTTTCCATAACGGTAGGAGAAGTGATCGTAGTTGTGGTTGGTGTGGGGTCAGGAGTGGTAGTAGTTGGTGTAGTGGTAGTAGTGGTGGTAGTGGTGGTAGTAGTGGTGGTAGTAGTCATTGGTGTAGTGGTAGTGGTGGTAGTAAAGAGAATGGCTGGTTTTCCATCTGATGAAGAGGGAGGTCGAACAGAAGCTGTGAGAGAAGAAGAGTTAACCCACTAGTGAACATGATCAGAGCTATAGAACACACACACATGCACGCACACACACACACACACACACACACACACACACACACACACACACACACACACACACACACACACACACACACACACACACACACACACACACACACACACACACACTAATATCTTTACATTCTTACAGAAAGTCTGTGGCATCGGCTAGTTGCAGGAAAACATGCTAGTGGTCACTACTGAGCTCTCTGCAGACCTATTCCATAACATTACATCCAACAAAACATTTTTCCGTCACCTCCTTGACATAAGCGGTATTCCCCACTCAGTTCCCATGAACTGGCCAGTCTAAACAGGCTAATACTCAGATGACCCCATCTCTGTCCGAGGGTGTATGCCAGTGACATATCTGAATACAGGTCGATGTAGTCCCAATAGAATAAACAACAAGTTCCACAATGCATTGCCATTATGCTGTTATCCCTTGCACTAGAGCAGATGAGCGCACAGGGTGAGGCGGAGGGCAGGGGCTTTCCTACTGAACTGAGGTTCCTAATCCTAACGCCTGGACAGAGAGGGGGGGTCCGACGGCAGATGGGAAAATAGAGTACAAAGCACAAAGCAAACAGGAACAGTAGGTACATAAAGGAGGACGGATGGGCGGACAGGCAGGTGATTCATTAAGATGCACCGAAATGCCGGTAAACAGATAAATGGACAGAAAGACGGAACTTACTGTCCAAGATGGCTGATTCTTCGCCTAAAAGAGAAAAGAGAGTAAAAAAACAAAGGAATCATAAGTATGTGTTTCACGGAGGGTTGCAACCGATTATTGTTGATTATATGAATGAAGATTTTTAAATCTTAACTGATAAATTGATTAATCATTTTGTATGTAAAATGTCATACTTTTGTTACAATTTTAAAAATGTTATTTGGGTTAATATTCTGTCCATTGAACCAACGGATCAGTCCCACTAGGGTTGTGTGCGTGTGTATGGCACCATAATGTCTACCAGGGGTAATCATCATGCATGTGTGCGGCCAGACGTACATATGTTGGCCGTGCCGGTTGGGACAGGCAGGTAGGAGCCGGGCCGCCAGCGACGGGACGTGAGGGGGCGGGAACAGGCCTGGCAGTCCTCCCCGCTGGTGTTGTGGTCGCACACACACTGCAACGCCATGCCACGCAGCACACACTCAGAGGCATGCAGGTTACACTTACACCTAGGCACGCACACACACACACACACACACACACACACACACACACACACACACACACACACACACACACACACACACACACACACACACACACACACACACACACACACACACACACACAAATACAGATGTACACACACACACAGAAACACGCACACACTCAAACACGCAAGCACGCACACACACACACACACACACAAAAACACACACACACACACACACACACAAGCACAACAAACACACGCACACACACACACACACAAAGATTATAAGTAATAGTTTCTACAACCATCATCAGTCAAATATAGATGGATATTGTATGGTAGAAACAGCACCCATGTTAATTGAATCAACTCTAGCGCTCGTAGGGGGAGATTTAATCTAAATTCATCTCTAAGCAAGTGTCTCTCTAAGCAGTTGGTGCTAATCTGTGTGAGAGGGATTGGCTGCTCTTTATCTACCGGTCATCACATGGACA
>NC_044053.1:23230565-23253065 GCF_902167405.1 Gadus morhua
GTAGTTCCGGGCTGACGTCTGTTAAATCATTTTTAATGCTGTGCTACACCTAAATTCAGCCATTACTTTAATTATGTTGATGTAGCCTTGTTCTGTGGTGCTGTTGGTGTATGTGTATGTGTTTATCTGGATTTATGTTTGACAATACGTGTGTATTTGTATGTAATAATTAATGTTTGTGTGTGTTTATATAGCCTATTCATGTCTCTTTGTGTTTGTATGTTTATTTATGTGTGCCGTATGTGTGTGTGTGTGTGTGTGTGTGTGTGTGTGTGTGTGTGTGTGTGTGTGTGTGTGTGTGTGTGTGTTTGTGTGTGTCAGGGTGCTGCGTGCTGGGGTGTTAATGGATCTAGGTGTGATTAACACCAGACTATGTGACTTGAGGGTGTCAGCCACACTGAAAACCACTCTGCTCTCTGACTCTGCATGTGTGTGTGTGTCTTTCTGTGTGTGTGTGTGTGTGCGTGTGTCTTTCTGTGTGTGTGTGTGTGTGTGTGTGTGTGTGTGTGTGTGTGTGTGTGTGTGTGTGTGTGCATATGTTTGTTAACCGTGTAAATGTGTTTCATATATCTTCACATATCAAGGGTTTGGTTCCAGTGTGTCCTTCCATGTTTATGCCTTTGTTAATTAAAAATAATGTGTTGCGTGTGCATGTGTGCGTGTTTGTGTCTTTGTACATGTGTGTAGTGAGCTGTACTAACGAGTAAAGCCCTATGTGTAGACACATTGGCCCCGTGTGGGCGTGAAGACGAGGGCTGTTGATGTAAAGCGATCGCCCTCTGTGGAAACTCATTCTTCTCCTCTGATTATCCTAATCTCATGACTGATTGCTAATCTACTATTACATTTTACATCCACGCTCTCATTTATTTTCTTTTTTGCTGTCTCCTTAATTCTTTCCTCCTCGTTATGTTCCTCCGGTTTAACGTCTGCCCGATTGGATCTCATTGCACCCGGAGCAACGCGGGCCAGATGGGTGGGAGGCCCCTGTCCCTCCTCCTTCTCCCACTGGGTGACAGCGAGGTTTTCCTCCCACTCCGCCAGGATTGAGTTCAGGGAGTGTCAACCAACCGGAGCCTTCAAAGCTCACTGAGGCTCACTGTAATAAAGGGCTGTCCATATACTTTATATAAGGTCTGTCGGTATACTTTATATAAGGGCTGTCCGTATACTTTATATAAGGTCTTTCGGTATACTTTATATAAGGGCTGCTGCAGAGAGGGGGGAGAAGGCGATTCACCTGCGCCGGTGCGCGGACCCGGTGTTGGTGGTTGCTGGGCCGTCGGAGGGGGGGCCAGGTGGCTCTCCGCTAGGTCGACCGCCGCCGCGAGGCCCTCGAGCCGGTGGTACTGGACCCAGCATGCCCATACTCCCCCTACAGGCCAGACGCGGCACGTCCCCCCACACCATGCATGACTAATCTATAAACGACTTATTGAAACAGGTCATGATTTTTCCGTTCCTGTATTTGTCTTTTTATGTGCAGAAATCAGAAATGTTGTGCGTTTGGTTTTTCATGAGGGGTGTGTGTTCACTAATCAGAAAGGTTGTGTGTTCCATTTTCAGAAAGGTTGTGTGTTGTTCAGAATTCATACAGATTGTGTGTGTTCACTAGTCAGAAAGCATTTGTGTACAGAATTCAGAAAGGTCTGATCGGTATTCACAAAGGATGTGTGTTCAGTATTCAGTGTTCACAGACGGGGGATTAACCAACAGATTCTATACAAGCCTTGTGTGATTGGTTTCACATACACAGTTCTAAGATGTGATGTGTGTTTGTGTATATTTCAACTCTAAGCTGTGGAAAGGGAGACAAAAACAACATCCTTGGAAGACACAAAGTCCTTGTCATATACAAATATCTTTTTTTTGTGGTTTTCTAGTCAAACACACACACACACACACACACACACACACACACACACACACACACACACACACACACACACACACACACACACACACACACACACACACACACACACACACACACACACACATGCACCGTCCCCCCCAAAGACACACACATACAGAGTTGAGAATTGTTATATTAACCAAGTCACTAGTGACTCTGGGCTCTGTCACCTCACATTGGCTCGCAAAGCAGGAAGATTAGCAGGTCGAAAAGATTAGATCTCTCTTTCTCCCTTAAGTCGAAGGAAACAGAGGAAAATAACAACTTTGTAAACTCAGCAAATGCAGGATTTCACGGTGAACCCTTGTGCCTCATTCCCCCGTATTTCGTTACGGGAATAAAAACAAACAACTTACGAAAATAAAGCAAGCAACTTAGGCAGGAAATGTGTCCCGCTACGTGGAATTGGCTTCAGCTTCAGGACTACACGGCAGATTCAAAAACAACAACAAAGACGATGGTGACAACAAAACACAGAGCTGAGGAAGCTACGTTGCAGGTAAGTGAGCTTGCGGCCAACACAGAGCTGGCAGTGCATCTGTTGCACTAGCATTGTTGTCATTATGTTGTGTGTGTAGTTTGCTCGGGAATGTGGTTCGGCTCCAGGAGTCTTCACTAACAAGTTCAATCTGTAACTTGTCGGTTTAGATTGCCCAGATAAAAGGGCTTATCCTCTCCCTCCAGCCAAGGCCTGACTCGGCAGTGGGGACCGTCATACCCCCCCAGCATGTAAGAAGTGATAAAATGTTATGTCCTGGCCTGGTCCTTGATTATAACTGATTATCATGATAGTTCATGCGAGTTTAGGCTCCTCCTCCATGGGATTGACTTGATCTGCATTGGTTCTGTGTGAAGATAAAAGTTAATTCACATTATCCCTCTTTCCAGTGTCTGCACAAGCACACAATGCTCTGCGTATAGTCCCTCAACAAAATTGATCAGACTGCAATTAATTTACCAATCAAACCAATGTTTACAGCAAGCTGTATGCATTCTTTGTATTTAGTATGAGTCTGGAGTCATTTAGTTTTAGCTTAAAGTTGTGTGATGAAGGGAAAACGGACATGCAGGTGTAGCTGCTCCATTCCATCATTGTACTTGTATACCTTTTTATAGAGTTTCACATGCACAGAGGGAACCCAATATTGGCTGATGCGGTGTAACCAAAACGTTTATCTTTTTCAGCTTCACTCATCCCCTGGTCGCTTCCCCGGTGCCCTTCCCTTGCTGCTTATCCTCCTGGCCTCCCGGGTGATGAGGTGACCACAGTGTCCGTGGCGGTTTGAGGCCATACTCTCTAACCTCCTCAGATCTCAGAGAGGCACCTCGGAGGGGCCCCTTCTTTTAAGATTGATGGGCTTGCTGGTGGCCATACCTTGGTGGACTCCTCTCTCTTCACCCCTTTCAGATTTGGCTAATGGCCAAATATAGGTAAGGGTTTGGGTTATCTTTCTGGCTCTATGTTTACTTTGTCACATCCAGCCGCCCTACTATGTTATAGCAGACGGTATGGGTGGCAACGACTTAGGCCCAATCCCATTTCCACCCCTTACCCCTTCCCCTTACCATTTTCAAAACAAGGGGGAGGGGTAAGGGGAAGGGGTAAGGGGTATAATGGGATTGGGCCTTAGAGTCTGAGCTGAACACGAGAAACTGCAACAGCATGGGGTGATGCCTTGTTTCCTGTTTTGTAAAGGGAAATATTCACCTCAAGAAAACTCATTTGCGTCAGTAGATTCAACTTCAGGAACAATCCCTATCAATTGCTTTGGCTCATTTATTGAAACTGTGTTTACAAACTCAAAGCTCCAGTGCATTTGTCAAATAATCGATAAATACATCAACACCAAAGCTCACTCACAAAAGGGGATAGCCCACCTAAAACATTTAACTCATGCTCATATTCAAAATGAATAAATATGTTTGGCAGTTGAGCCTGGACGATTCTATGCATCTACATTTCAGTCTTGTCCTATTTATTTATTAAAACTAGTGCTGTCAGTAGGGCTGGGATAAATGATTATTTTTTAAACGATTAATCTAGCTATTATTTTTTTGATGCATCGATTAATCTAATGATTCATGTTTTCAGTCCGATTCGATTTCGATTCGATTCGATTATCGATTATCTCCCCATTAATGGACTAATAGCAATTTATACAACCTGATTTACATATCTGAATGAAAAAACATGAATTCCTTAACATTGCAATACATGTTTATTGCCTTTAAATTCCAAAATAAAACTGCAAAGTAATGCATTCTTAGAATTCTACGGTGCTTGTTCATCTGCTGCTGCTCCCGGTCGGCGCCTCTTCAGGTGCTTGTGCAATGCCGTGGTGCTAAAATGGAAAGCAGTCTCCATTTTGCAAAGACGACATATCACGGAATAATTTCCTTTTACATTAAAGAATTCCCATACTTTAGAGGAACGAGTGCGTGGCGCCTTGCACTTATGAATGTCTGAGGAGCCACTCGCGTTGCTACTACGCTCCGGCGCCGCCATCTTTGTTTTGGGTTTTTCGAATCAACGTGCGATTTTCGTGTCGACGTAATTTATGCGTCGACGTCAACGATGATGTCGACGCGTTGTCCCAGCCTTAGCTGTCAGTTTAACGCGTTAATAACGGCGTTAACGCAAACCAATTTTAACGGCGTAACGTTTTTTAACACACTATTAACGCTCTTTTGGCTTGGACAACGTTGTCGTTTTTTCACTGCTGTCTAGCAACAACGAGTCACGTTAGAAAAGCTACAACAACATACCAGATCTAGCTTCACCGGAAACAAAATAACAAGCACGCCGCACAAACTCATTGGGGCAAGCAAGGATACGGAGCGGGTGAAAAACTCCTTAAAAGTGTGTGTGTGTTTTGTGTCACTCTGTTTGAGCCTGCACAAGAGTTCAATGTTGTCATTAGCTGTTACGTCTTTCTGACCAATCGCAGTTCAAGGCCCACCTGGGCTGTACCACTCTGGGAGGGGCCGCTCAGTTACTCCCCTCTAGACAAAATCAACTTGGTTGCGACGTTGACAGTTTGTGAGTGTTGCGTCAGTTGAGTGAGTGAGAGGTTGCGGGCGCAAAGCTCAGGCTGCCGGACGGCGCTGCAAGAAACTTTTATAAACGCAATATTGTCATCCCGCAGTAATCAGGCCGACAACCCCGAAATGTTAACGTCATGCACCTAACGATGTCAAGTGGACCGGGTGGAATTCACTGTGGGTCTCTCTTCTTATATCTATCTTACCAAATGTATTTTATTACTGTCCTTCTCAACAATGTCACTAAAGGGCTAGCAGCACGAAATCAAGGGATATTTAGAATAGAAAAAAAGATTGTGATTAATCGCGAGTTAACAATGACATTAATGCGATTAATCACGATTAAATGTTTTAATCGCTTGAGAGCACTAATTAAAACTAAACATTTACTGTACTAGAATGTTGTTTTTGCACATTTCCATGGACATTTACTGGACTTTCCTCTATTTGTTATTAACGCAAAGTAATTGTCTTTCAACAGAAAATGAACACAGCACAATATAATGCAAAAATACCGTAATAATAAGGTATGCCCTAAAACTGTAACATGGTAAAGTAGGAATGCTACACGAAAGACTCCAGCTCCCTGGATGATATCCATGGTATATATTCCGAGTTGGATAAATAATGTGCATGTGATGACTTACACCATTAAATACATTTTTCAAGTTTATTTATTCAACTGAAAAACAACATAATACATTTTGATCAGTAAATGATGTTCAATTGGTTAGTGTGCGATTTTAGACGATTGTACTTTCTCATTTGCAACGATGTCCTCAAAGATGAAATTATAAACAACTGCCAATGGTTTCGTTGTTGTAACATGTGTTGAAAAACAATCATTATGAAGTGAGAATTGTGGCAAAGAAATGAAAAACTTTAACAAGTTTTTTCGACAATTCTTTAAAGTTTACTGCAAATCGTTGAGTTTGTGTTCACCAATTTACGTAACGCTTACACAGCAAAGCATCCACCAACATAATTGGTCACAAAAAATATGCAGCGAAAGAAAGTGAAACGCCCCGTTCACTCAGGTTTGAGCTCGCCTTGCATCAGACGATATTAATCCAAGGTGGACTGTCAATATGCACACAAACATTGTTGTGACAGATCTACCCTCATTCATGTTACTCATAGGCCTATGGAATAGTTCAGGGATAGGACTTACATGCAGACACAGAGGCAGGTTGAGGTTTAAATAAAAGTTAACGCGCCAATTAAGAGTTTGAAAGATGGGCCAACTAAATATAAGGCACCAAACTACTATCTAGCAATGTAGATCACTAGAAACTAAGATAACTCACAGGTAAGGCAGGTCAGAATTTAGAACAGATAATTAGAACTGACAAAGGAGTTAAAAAACGGGAAACTTAAATACACTTGTGAACGTACTAATTGGTGAAAATACAACAAATACAACAGGAACCAAAACTACACATTCTACTCAGCGTTCTTGTCTGTAATTCTGCTCTTGTGGACTTCTGAAATGTCATTAGATGTCATTATTTCTTTCTGACGTCTGCATCTAGCCAAGCACATTCCAAATGCCTTGTGTGGCCTTGGGACAGCCAAGTATCCCCTTATGCATTTCATACAAACCAGCAGGAATGGCTTAGGGGAAAACTCACAGGGCATGCCTCGGCAGCGATCCAGATGACCGGGCGGTCAGTACTCATGCTACTCCGCCGAGAACCGACTTTTCTTGGCAAGAACTTTAGAAATTTGCCGCTAGCTCTCATGGTTAACCATGAGATATAATTTGTTTTGGGTATGTCTAGCGGGCATTCTTTGGTCTCAGTTTTGATCCCTGGAAAATCGGTTTGCTGAATGCAAAGTTAAGGTTCATAAGTTTATATTTGCTCCTACATGTTGCCAGTTGTACTGGGCTTCAAAACTCACTTAAAATGTTTATGGTGTATTTTAAAGTTCACCAAGTTCACCAAAGTTACCATGCTGTGTTTGTGTTTAAAGAAAGTGTTCTTACTTGCTACCGGCTGGAATATATACCTGCATGCTATCACTGGAATGCAATGGTATGCCCTCACCAAGTCAGGATCTCCATGAGTCTATATACGTACCCTATCTAGTCATTCAGTATAACCATACATGGACATGGGTGGTCGGTTTAGCTAAGGAGGTAGAGCAGGTTGACAGGAGATTGTAACCATAAGGTTACTAGTCCAATCCCTGGCTCCTCCTAGCAGAGTGTCGAGGTATCCCAGAGAAAGACACCTAACCCTTACTTCTCCTGACAGGCTGGTAGTCGACTTGTGTTGTTGACACCGCCATCGAATGTGTGTATGACTGGTTGAGAGTCACTTTGGATATGAGCATCTGCAAAATGCAAATATATAGACATAGTTTGGTTAAGCAAGAGGTTGCTTTAGAGGTGGACATTGAACAGCCTCAGGGCTTCTTGACACATCTACATCTTATGCATGCCAAGGGGCTTATGCCTGGTACAGAGACCACAGTCCATACAAGCAGATAGCATGTAGAGAAACCAAATTGGCTGTTGTTGGTTGACCTCCTGGAGGAGCTCTCCCACAAACAACCATTGGACAAGTCAGACAGCGTCAGAAAATAAAAGTCAATAAGGATAAGGTCCCATTTAGGTGGAGCTTCAAACTGACTTTGGCGACCTTGTCGTTAGAATTGGCGACTTTTGCCCATCTCCGGCGAAAGAAAAACTGGTGGCAAATCTGGTGACTTTTCGTGTGTCTAGCAACCTAGTGTGTGTATGACTGGTTGAGAGTCACTTTGGATATGAGCGTCTGCAAAATGCAAATATATAGACATAGTTTGGTTAAGCAAGAGGTTGCTTTAGAGGTGGACATTGAACAGCCTCAGGGCTTCTTGACACATCTACTTCACTCAGCCCTCTCCCTCCCTCTCCCTTATCTCCAGTCCCCGCCCCTTCCCCAATCCCTGGCACTTGCTGCTTTCATGTTTCCCATGAGTTCCTCCTTCTTGCCCGGATAAGCGAGTTCTAGCAACTTTTCAGAGATCCAACAGCACTGCTCATTCAAATGAGGCGTTGTTACGTCACAATCAACGTCATTACCCAAACTAGAACCAATAGCGACTTCTTGTGATTTGTTTTTTGGCAACACTGAATGCACGCAATATACTAAGTTTGGTGTACGCTCTCGAGACTCTGAGAAATGATTTGTTTTGTGGAGCATGGTCAACCTCCACGACATTGTGGATAGTCCTGCAAACTGTGGCCAGAGGCAAGGCAGAAGATGTCTACAGTTATCTTCTAGGAGGCTCCACAGGTAAGCAAGGAGACTGTGACCAGCTCCTTGATTTCATGGCTCCACCCATGGGCCTCTTTGCGGGGCGGTAGGCGGAGCAGCATGTTGATGCTGTTCCTCCATGCTTCTCAGGCTGGGGTCAGATAAGCTCCAGAAAGGAACATGGCGAGGATGTGCCTACCTTTGTAAGGGACTTTGGTCCTATTAGAAAAAATGTATATGTTTTTGATTAATTAATTAATTAATTAATTGATTAATTAATATTGTTTACTCATTGTTGTTTATTTTTTCTGTGTTATATTCTTGCTTATGTGTTATTCATTATTTAATATTTACTCAGCTATATTTTTAATATAAATGGTCTGATATGAGTAGTTTAAGTCTGCTAGATCGTAACATCTGAACGAACAAAGCTAGAGAGATATGCTAATAAGGCACGTCTTCTCATTCTCCTCCACCTTCCACAACCTGTTTCACACCACTGGCTTTTTTTCTGAATGAAAATTAAAGGGGCAGGGTGTTAGTAAACACCATGTGTCATTTTATTTGGTAAAGATATCTAGAGTATTGCCGAGATAAGCTGAGATTGGGTTGTCTTCAACCACGCAGCTGTTTTAATTTCAAAACAACGGCACTGCTTCTCTGACTAGACAAAATATGAACTTGGGGTAGGCTACTTGGTGTTGAAAAGGGCAGATTAACAAAGAGTTCAAACTCTGACTGGCTGAAGGTGTTCCTTTCTGCTGTGGTGGTACTGAGAGCAGGAGAGAGAAGGAGGAAAGGCTCCGTTAGTTACAGAGTCACTCTTACGGTGGCGGTCAGCAGCATCTAAATAAATACATTGGACAAATGGCCTCCTCTCTGTAATGTTGATCACATCGATCTCACAACGCTGGAGGCCCCAAACTCATTAAAAGCATGCACATTTTTTTATTTTGCTCCTTGGTGAAGCGGAGAGGAACGCAGAGAGAGGAGCGGTCCACAGAAAACGGAGTAAACACTACTTTGAATAACTCTTGGTGCAGAAGCAACTGTCAGACGCCTTCAATCATCCCAAGTCCCTCTCCCCTTTCCCCCAGGGAATCTACATACCAGTGCAGGGCCGGACTGGGAGAAGGGAATGGGCGTTGGTGTGTTTCAAACTCATTTCTTTCCTTTAGTTTAGTTATATTTCGGTGTTGTGGCATGCTGTTCAAGGTTTGTTGAATTCGCTGGATTAATAACAGATTTAATACTTTTTTACATTACATTTTAAAATAACATTATAACAAGTCAATATTTTTGTCAGTTTTTTATGGCACACTGATGAAGCATTCTTTTTAATCCTCTGGTATCGTGGTTTTGGGGCGATGTATGACTCTAAGAGTGGTTAAGGTTCAACATGTGGTTGTTTCAGAGATACAAGGTAAACGTACACGCACTCTGGAAGGGGTTCACGAAGCATCCGTTGAATCCAGTGGAAAATTCTTTCTTGATGTGGGCAGAATATTAAATAAGCCATGCCTACAGGGTCTGATTTACCCAGGTAAATATTCTGTTTGCATTGGTATGTATCTGACTTATCTCAGACCCATATGACTTTATATGGCGTGTTGTGTTGACCACTCTATATGTAGAAGCAGAAACTTGTCAGAACTGGTGTTGGCACTAAAAATATGTGGTCCTAATGTTAGACCTAATATCGTGTTCTCTTATAAGTCTAGTCTCTTTATAAGAACAAATGAATTAACATCAACATTCTAGGCCTACTGCTACCTATTGCTTGCAGCAATTTGACACTTATACCCCCAATTTGTCAACCCTGTGTGTGTGTGTGTGTGCATGTTTGTGCATTTGTGTGCTTGTGTATGCATGTGTGTTTGCGTGTGCATGTGTGTGTGAGCTGCACACCTTCAATCCACTGCACATTGTGTCGCTCTATTATCATACCTTGTTACCCATCCATTATCTTGCTGATTAAGGCAAATATTAATTGCAATAAATGTCTTTCAAACGACACATCTAGCTTGAGGTTTTCTCTCCAGCTAAATTAAGATGGTGAGGTTTTTTTTCGAAGTTTTGTATTAACTTTTTAAGATATGGCAAAGAAATGTACGGTTAAAGACAAATGGACCTCCCCAGCTGTAATTCTAGTAATGCATTCCGACATTCCCCTGATGCCCCCTCACTGACTGTCCCCCAATCACAGCGCTAATGTCCCGCGTCCTGGAAACCAGCATCCAATCAGAATGGTTTATCAGTCGGCTGCTGAACTGCAAAGTCGCGTTGACAGGATTAGATGAAGGATGCCAAGAAATACACACTTACACACATGAATAAACCCACATCGATATGCGCGCACACTCACGCACGCACACCCACACACACAAACTACAAATTTACAAAACAAATTCCAATTTATGCAATTTATGCTGGCCGTCTGTTTTATTCAACACCCCGCTGCTCAGCTCACACACATAGTAGATGTTCCCAAGCAGTCTGGAGACCTTAGTTGATCCAAAGTATCATTACAATCTCCACAACCACGCTCTTTCACCTCAAATTCAATTCCACAAATTGCCATGGGTCTTTTTTCATTAACATAAGCTTTCAATTCCACATGTGATTTTAACCGCAGTGAAGTAAGCGTCGCTCACCACCCCACAA
The DNA here is from genome assembly GCF_902167405.1 of Gadus morhua. NCBI lineage: Eukaryota > Metazoa > Chordata > Actinopteri > Gadiformes > Gadidae > Gadus > Gadus morhua. Next base: position 23,241,429 of record NC_044053.1, read on the forward strand.
CTCCACTGATGGTTTTTAAAAGAAGGTCGGTATAATTCATGACAGTATCCATAATTCAAGTCTGTGCAAATAAGACAACATTGCTGTAATGAGGTAGGAAATTAATTTACTTGATTTATTTTGAAGTGGAGCGAAGCATTGGGTTTGCAGATGAGACTTGTGATGAACATGCATTGCAGATGAAGTGGGAGGGAAACATAAACGAGACAATTCATTAGCTGAGTTTACTGAAGACACTTCACTGTCACATGACACAAGGATACATAAAGGAACGACAACAAAAATAACTACCTTGGAATGCTTTCTTTTCAGAGTATTATTATTAGGATTAAGTGAGCAGAACTTTTCAGAATATTTGACACAAAGCAGACTGTCAAAGAAAGCAAAGAGGGATACAGGCTCATCGCATTATTGTTTCTAAATATAGAACATGGAATAATGAATCAATGAAACAAATTATAATGGTACTAATTATATTGTAACCAGGAACTGCTTTCAATATATATGTCCCTTGCTCACTGGTATCCCTGTAACCTGTAAAAGTTTGAGGGATTTTGAATCCCAGGTGCTGCACACCTCGCCTAGCTTCAGCATCTATCTACAATCATAAAAGTTGTATTATTCTCTTTCTTGGTCCAGTTTTTGTTTCCGGAGAAACAATGAATGTAGGACCATTAGAGAGGGAGAATGCATAAAAGATTCCATCCGTGGCTGACGCTGACAGCTGGGCCCCATATTAACAACATTTCAATTATGACTGACAGACAGACGCACACGGACACACCGAGCCATGGGTCTAACACAGTGAGACGCACAGAGAGAGGTATATCGACGATAGTAATAACATGCTGTCAAGACGCAGGGGCACGGCTGTCTGTGGTTTAATAGTCCAATAGAATAGCAATCACACTTGGAACTATTTGAGGCTATGGAGAGAAACAGTAGGAGAAACATTAGTCATCTCAATCCATCCACTCATCCATCTTTCCATCAAGTCCCATCGGTTTGTGCTTATGACACCATCCCTGACTGTTGAATGCTATGACAGAATGGCAAGCGAGAGTGTGTATCTGTTCGAGACCAAGACGACCAGGCAGATTGAAGTGCAATTTAAGACTCATAACCAAGATGAACGCCCTTGGACTCACCGTAATACCTGTCATGTACAATCACACACACACACACACACACACACACACACACACACACACACACACACACACACACACACACACACACACACACACACACACACACAGACAGACAGACAGACAGACAGACAGACAGACAGACAGACAGACAGACAGACAGACAGACAGACAGACAGACAGACAGACAGACACACACACACAGAAGCCAATGTACATTATTACTCTTGGCCTTATCCACCCACCTAGCCATCCACCTACCCGATCTCTCACTCTCACACACACAAACACATACATACACACACACACACACACACACACACACAACCATGCAGAGCCACAAATCTTGATTTATATCAGTAGGAGGAGCATGGAGGGGCCATAAAAAGAATGAATTCCGCTCTGACAACATGCCTCCTGTCTCCTCATCATTGTTGTCCTCCATCTCTCCATCCCTCAACCGCCATCTCTCCATCCCTCCATTTCTCTCTTTCTCCATCTCTCTCCCATTATCTCTCAATCTCTCCTTCTCTCTCTCCCTCTTTCTCTCAATCTCTCCATCTCTCTTCCCTCCCTCCCTCTATCTCTCAATCTTTCCATCCCTCCGTTCCTCCATCCCGCCATCTCTATATCTCCATCTCTCTCTCCCTCTATCTCTCAATATCTCCATCTTGCCGTCTCTCTGTCTCACAATCTCTCTTTCCCTCCATCCCTCCGTCTCTCTACCTTTTTATCTCTCCATCCCTCTAGCTCTGTCTCTTAATCTCTCCATCTTTCCATCCCATTGCTGTCTGTCTGCTGGTGTGCCTGTATGTTTTACAGTCTGATAATCGCTCTGATAATCGTCTGTTCTGTCTGTTTGTCTGTATGTTGATCTGTCTGTTGGTCTGTATGTTGGTCTGTATGTTGGTTCAAGCAAGGTCATCCATAATTCTTAACAAAGTAAGAAATCCCATGTAGAAAAACTAAAGGACAATAAAATACAAAAATTAAGATGCATGCATTTGTAATGAGAGCTGCGGCCAACAGAAATGTTTCGAGCCCTGATTAAAAAAAATAAAGGGTTGAGTTACTTCTCACATGTTCTGGAAGTTTTTTCTAGGTCTGTGGTGCATGAACACTAAAAGCTGCACCATGTTGGGTACATGCCCTGGAAACAGTGAGCAGGCCGGTCCCTGATGTCCTGAGTTCTAGTGGGCTCATAACGCACAAGCAGATCCCAGATTCAGGGCTTTATACACTGCAAGGGATATTTTTAACTCCATTCTCTGGCAAACAGGAACCAGTGCAGTGATCATAGCACTGGAATAAAACGTTCTGCTTTAAAATGTCCTTTGACATTGCACACCATTGTCGTTGGAATTTTTCTCCCAGGACATTCAATTAATTACAAATCATGGAGCTGAATGGCTTGTATGCTGTACCCATACAACGCAATTTCGGTTTTGCGAAAAAGCATTTTACGTTTCTAATCACTCAGTGTTCTTACTGCAGCCATAGGGGTAAACTATATTCATAGACCTTTAAAAATCACTAACGGTTATATGTTTTGATCGTTCATCTCGATAGAAGACAGCGCTACAAGCCAAAGCTTACTTCCATACGTGAATATAAGTTTGAAGAGCTTAGTTTTGGATACCAACTCTCGCTTTCTTAATGTTTAATTTTTGAACAGGGAAACAACCCCAAGAAATTTGGCATTTTTCCAATGTTTATTCGCTACCTATCTGGTGTAAAAGGATCTTTCACCTTAAAACGTTGACATCTCAAATGAGATGGAACTGTCTTAGTGCTTTTTTAGAGACACCTGTGAAAGTGGAAGCCTCCTCTAAATGAAAGCACAAATGATTTTTTCCACGTCTTGTTTGGACATATACCCTTTAATTATTGCTATTTTTTTAAGGTGATAGAATTCTGATTTCTTGCGGGTCTTTATGTGGCTATAAAATTTTAGGTCAGAATGCGTCACGACACCAAGATTTCAGACCTGGTTTTTAATCCTCAACAGTAGAGATTCAATGTGTTGAGTTATAGGAAAATAACTTTATCAATGATTTATATGGAAACTATAGATTGCATATAGGCGTGTAATTACTAATTACTAATGCATCAAGCTTATTCTTGATCAGTAGAGATCACATAGCTGCACTTTTCAAGGCTTGTGGGAATTCTCCTGATAGAAGAGAGCTGATGTCTCTCTGTAGTGAATTTGACTGTAGTGCAATTTAAAATCCTTCCAAATGCTGCACCACTACCTTGAGGGTTTCATGGTCAGTTGAATCCAATTGAGTCAAGCAGGCGGAACTTCGTAGAGGTGATACACATGTTTTGTTTGATATAGAAGTACGGACATGTTAAATCAGTACATGTTAAATCCAGGATATTGTCTGTAAAAAATAGGCAAAATCATTTCATGACTTACTTGAAGGAGTTCTGGAGCTACTGAAGCGGGCATTGCTTGCCAGCAATGAGGAGTCAGTCCTGAGCATTATTTATCTTTTTGTGGGCGAGTATTCTGCTTTTTAAATTCCAAATTGTTTATGTTTGTTTGAGTCCCTCTTTGTAAATGTCATTGTGTACCTGGAGTTTTGTTTTTCTCCATCAGCCTTCAGATGATGACATTAAGTTGTTTGTTTTGTTTTACTGATTTTTACCAGAGATTGCATCAATAAGCAGCACTTCCAGATATTATCTGCCTGCATTGGTGAGCATTATTAAACTAGGAAACTACACCTTCTCCTCCCCTTACCACTCTGACCTCACTCATAAGGTTTGAATTAGAAGGAGCATTTCAACAACTACTCACTGTACTTTTGGTCTAACTATGTTTCAGTTTAAATCATAAAATCATGTTTATTCTTTTCGATGAAAACATTAATTAAAAGTGATTTACATGTGAAAGATCAGGCTAAGGTCAAGTTTGTTGTCCATAGACTGATCCATAAGGACTGGGGCGTGGGGTGTGTTTGTGTGAGTGTGTGTGTGTGTGTGTGCGTGTGTGTGTGTGTGTGTGTGTGTGTGTGTGTGTGTGTGTGTGTGTGTGTGTGTGTGTGTGTGTGTGTGCGTGGGGGGGGGGGATTTCGCAGATGACGGTGGTAGAAGCTGGATATCTGCAGGCTTATCCATAGTCCTCAAAACATCTTCCTCCAGGGTCAGAGACTGCTGAGTGTCAAACGGCGCTGCCTGAGATCCAAGGGCAGAAGGGTTAAGGCAAAAAAACAACATTTTCTAACAACAGAACCTCCCCAGACTGCTTTGGATGAGATCCAGCTGCCCTGAACAGATGTCTGAGTCCCCAAAAGAGATTAAAACGATCAGTTGATGCCTCTGAGGCTAAAGGTTTTAGAGCACCTCAGTATTGTGTTGAATAAGACTGCTGAACTTAATGATTCTGTAGACATAGTCCATTGACAAATTCAAACTTCGAATTAAGGATGACCATGGTTAAATAGTTATATAAAAAACGGCTCCATTCAGATTTCACTGCTTCCTGCATGGATGATCGTTTTTGGATGATCTGTCTGGCCCATGTCCCTTTCTGCTCGAGTGGTTTATTCCAGTTCTTGTGACAGCACTGCATACCCGCTCTACAGGTGCAGAGGCAGCATGAACCCCAGTCGGTATTCAATCAGGATCGGACTCTATACTGGCATCCAGGTGTCCCCAGCCGATGTCGATCTAACAATCTTGTTCCCTTTTTTTCTCATTAGATTATCCCAGTGGTTGGAAGTCTGTTTCGGTCCCAGTGACTTTGTGGTTCTGGCCCATTTCTTTTAGGTTTGGGGAACCTGGAGTTCAGAGTCAACCGGATGACATTGAGTTGGAGACACTGGAAGAGTATCTCTGAGTTCACAGTTCCTCTCCATAGCAAATTACTTTGTTTGTTCTGGCGCTCATCTGCCAAGGTTTGTGGTGATGTATTAAGTCAATTCTGATAAGCAAGCAGACATCATGTTGTTCTTTACTGATCTTAATAACTGTCCAGAAAAAATCCACAGGGATGAATGGTACCTTTAAATGGGTAGGCAGATATCAAAAGATATAGAGGTAGAAAATAGAAAAAGGAAATAGAAAGAAAAGCAGAGCGCAAAGCAGACAATCCATCACTCTATCTTTCTATCCATCCATCATCTATCCCTCCCTCCTGCCATCCGTCCATGAGACAGTGGAAGTCATGATTTTTATATTTGAGCTCACATAGTTGGGCACAAACAACAAAGAAAGGCAAATCTATTTGTGTTTGTCAATAGGAAAGGGGGACAATCTAGTGCCTTATCAGCATCTCAAGGCAAACAGCGGTCTCTCACAGTTCAACCTAATAAAAGACACTGTGCACAAGCCTGACTCCATGGGAAAGTGCCCTGATGTGGGCCCTAATCAGAAATGCCTCCTGCTCTAATTTTACAATCAGATTTTCTGAGAAATCTAAAAAACAACAACACAACAAAAGATTTACTTTAATTATGTTTCACTGCATTCCTTTAAATGTTTGATGAAACTTTGCTAGTGAGATAAATATATACCATCTATAGAAAAATGGTACATTTGAGTAAAATGTCAGTATAATTGTTGAAAACAGGGTTTCCTGGATTGGCCAATGAGCTGGATCCACGGCTCCGCGACCACGTGCTGAGCTTCTCAAGCTGAACTTTGTGCTAACCAATCGAAAAATAATTAACGTTTCATTTCTGGGCACAAACTAATGACTTGAATAAGAAGTAGAAGTGTGTGTGTGTGTGTGTGTGTGTGTGTGTGTGTGTGTGTGTGTGTGTGTGTGTGTGTGTGTGTGTGTGTGTGTGTGTGTTCATTAACAGTTCATTAAGGACGTGCTTGACTGCATTTGGAAGCAACAAGCATCTCATCACTCATTAAGACCATGGCTTCACTTCAATGTCTCTCTCTCTCATTTTCTCTCTCTCTCTCTCTCTCTCTCTCTCTTGCTCTCTCTTTTCAGTCTTCCTCTCCTCCCTGACACTTTTCTGTTTACTCCTACTCCGTCGGCGTTCCTCCAATGCAGATATCGCTCTCTCTGTCGCCGTCTTCCTCACTCTGGTAATGGCTGCTTTTCCAAATCATCTCTATTCCATAATTTCCTCACAAGTCTCCCCCCGGCCGTTCTTCCTCCCTCCATCCTTTTTCTCTCCTCGAATTTGTGTGTCTTCCGTCGACGTGCGTTGGGGGATCGGAGTGCTGCCGTTAATGACAATTTCCTGCCTGGTTGTGGCGATGCGGCGCTGGTACAGAAAAAGGGATTTTGTTCAAATTGTATTTCCAAGTGAAATGGGTTTCTTGCTGTGCCTTGTAATTACACCCTGGTGACTCGCTGGAGTAGCGAGGCAAGCGCGGGAATGATAACCAGTCTAGTTGACACAGCCGCTTAAATTAAATCACCTTATGGATACAGCGGCAGAACGCAGGGAAATTGGTGACTGTAGACATAGGGTACATTGGCCCATTAAGACATCAAGGGTAGCCACATACACGCACACACACACACACATATGCACGTACACACGTGCGCACGTGCGCACGCATGTGCCTACACAGACACACACTCATATTCGTACACCCAAATGCACTGAAACACATGCACACATATGCACACATGCATGAAGATGGATTGCGCTGCCGACTAAAGACAGGTTACACAAGGCAATGGAAGCTCCTCTGCTTTCGATTTAATTCCTGCCCAACCAACAGAGATTGGGGGAATCTCTCAATTCACCCCAGAACGCAGAGTGGATTGAAACGCTGAAACAGGCCAAGCTAGTGGGCGCCGGGCGGGTTGTCAGATGCCACAGAGGAACAATCATTCCCGAACACTTTCTAACGGGGAACCAACAAGTCCGGATTGTTTCCCTGCCGATTGGGCTCACTCCTCTTAAAGAGGGTTAAGGAGGAGTGAGCACTCAAGGGAGGCGCTTGAATAAAATAGGACTTTGATTTTCCTGGGGAGGGAGCATTGGTCCAAGTTCCAGGCGTTAGAATGGACAGTGAGATAGATCCACGATGCACAGATGTTAAATAATGCACGAGACAATGAGTGGAACATGCAGTACAGCATTAGGTCGGACCAACGTGTTCCACAGGGAGCCGGAATAGAAGAATCGTCCGCTGCACAAGCCAGGACGAAACACATTTCACTTTCAATATCAGCGCAGCACACACAGAGGACTCACATATTCCCTGTGTGCGTGTGTTTGTGTGTGTGTGTGTGTGTGTGTGTGCGTGTGTGTGTGTATGTGTGTGTGCGTGTGTGAGTTTCTGTCTTTGGATCTCTGAGTGTGTAGAATGAATGACTAAAGATTTTCAGAGCACTTGTGTCTATGTGTGCACATGTAGGTGTTGCCCTGTGGGTGGGTGGGAGTGTGTGTGTGTGTGTGTGCGTGTGCACATGGATGTCTTGCGGTGCGGGTTGCTGTGCGCGTGTGTTGCACGTGCGGCGGTGGAAGAAATGGGCAGAGGGAGGTTCACCAGATGCTGACTGGCTGCCTGGATAAAAGTCATCAGGCAGCGAGAATTAAATCTGACAGCAGAGAGGAGAGGGGGGCTGTGCAATAAAAAAAAGAGTGGAGCCCATTTATTTTCTAGTGTAATTAGTCTGCGTGATGTGTGAATGAAAGCTTGACAGCTGTTAGGTCTACTGATTGGTCTTGTGTGCTGTCGTTGCAAAGCTTTACGCTCCCCGTTAGGTGTGACTCCCTAATGAGAGAATGTGCTGTGCAATTTGTCATGTATTTTAAATGTCTTTTTAATATGTTTGGTACATTTGCATGTTCTTTTTTGGGGTGTAAAGTCTTGGCAGCGGACAATGCTTCTAAATGGATGAAGGGATTTTCTTCTGGGACTATTCTTAAGGAATCGTTTGATTTTGTTGTCTTACGGAAACTCTTTCATAACAGACCTCAGCCAATCAGACTCAACTTAGTATCCCCGCCCACTTTCACCGCCGTCCAATCAAGTACTGGGTTTATTACATTTGAGCTCTGTCTACTTGGTTGATAATGAAGCCAGCTGTCTTGATTCCAGGTGTGTTTGAAAGTGAGGGAGCCCTTGAAGGTAATTTGCAGCACGTGTGAGTGAATGGTAACGTTTGATTTCATGTAGACTGAAGCCTAATGAGCCGCAGAGATGACAGGTCTCGCAGGGCCATGAGTTATGGAGAAGCCCTGGCCGTAATGGAACCTTTGACCTTTAGCGAGGCAAGCTCCAGGGGGCTGTGGGGGGGTTACATGTGCCACGTGCGACAGTCCCCCCCCCCACCCCTCCCCCACAACTTTGTGGAATGTCCAGATGTATTAAATCTCATATTTTTTAAAGACCATTTAGTCTATCGGGTCTGCATTTAAACCGGGCCCTAGACTACCAGACACAGATGGTAGAAAGGACACCAGTGTTTCTCTTAATTTGATTTTATGAAAATTAAATATTTAATGCATTGTAAATATATAGTCAATTCACGCACAATATTGACTCAAAGGACAGGGCCCGTTGGTGCGGCCTCATTATCTAGTCTTGCTATGTGAAGAGAACCTGTGTCAACATCTTTCCAGTTAATATTATGCTTACTTTGTGTAAAAGCCTAAACACATTTGTGTTTAAACTAATCTCCTCAAAAACAACTAATACTTTAGGGACAAGCAATGCAGTACCAGGCATAGTTTTCTGGGGTCCACGATAATATTATTTGCAGGCATTGACTCAAACTCATCCACTCTTTTAATTTTGTAATGTTTTTCACCACCGTTTAGCAAGGTTTCACTTTATTTTAAGAAAAAGGAATTAACGCACCCTTTGTACTCTCGTCCCCTATTCAAAGTGAATCATTCATGGTCTGAGTGTGATTGTTTTACTGAGGAGGTCTGCTGTTGCTCAGGGTGCTAATGATATGACCGCCTCAGACTCAAGACTCCGTCTTCACACCTTATCAGTCTGAAACACATAATGCAACGTAGCCACTCCAAACAATCGAAATGGAACTAGGGCTGAAATGGGGAGGAAGTGTCTCGTTGGATTACATTCTACATCGAGAAACCTTTTTATTTTCTTAAAGGGACAGTGAACTGTCCCTTTATTTTTTTGCCATTGTCACTGTTATTATAATAAGTCTGTAATTTAGTGAATACAGGCATAAAATCCTATGTTTTTGCCGTTCCCTTCCACCCGATCCATTAACGCTCTGCTCTGAACTCCGTCATCTTCCCTAGATCTTCCTAATGGTCTTCCATGGCACGAGGAATGGACACCGATTGCGAGATGATATGCTTATTCCACACTGGGTGTGGATGTGTGGAGCTCATGATGTGGATGAGAGGGAGGGCAAAGCCTCTCGGACACTTAGAATAACACCACGGTGAGGGGTTCATTTCATACACAACATCGCTCTATATAACGCTCATAAACAAGGACAGCAATTGGTCTCAACCATGGGTTTCAAAGTGAAGCTAAATCTGTTTTAAGCTAAATCCGGAGGTATTAAGATTATATATTTTGAGGAGACTTGTCAATATCAACTTAAAGGAAGTAATTGCAACATCTAGCAAACTCAAAGAAAACGTATCATGTACATAGCTTTTCTCTGGGATAAAACGGAACTCTTTTGGCGAACATTCATTCATATTACATTTTGCCTAAACATCAGAGGACACCTTTTTTAAACATAATTGGCTTTAACATTTGAGAAGTTATTTTACATTCAGCCTCTGCAACTCTGAAGAGGAATTCATTATTTTGTGACACATTAATGATATTTGGAAATACCAAAAAAGGCCTCCAAACTAGCATAAGAAAAGGCAGTCGTTTCACAGCATCTCCACATAATTCCTATTAAACTAATTAAGCCGAATTTTATAGGCTATACATCAAGTTGTGTTTTTGACAAGCTGACGTTCCGTATTTCTGCAGATTGTTTTACACTCTCCCTCGCTCTCTCTGGCACGGCCCCAGCGCCGCTGTGTACTTCTTAAGCGCTAATAAATCAGCGTGCTCAATTAGTCACCTTTTCAGGAAAAGTTTTAATTAGCAATACATTTCTTTTCTAATCTGCGCGCCGCGTGGCAGCATTGTCAAAGGGAGCGGGGGAAGAGCGGGCCGCCGGCTGATAAGGCTGATGATGGCTTCCGCCGGTTTGCCTGTGTGCCGTCGCTCCGCTCATCAGCGGCTCTCCGCCGCGGCCGTGCGATGCGGGCTGCGTCGGGCCCTTCCCAGATGCTAATCAGTGCTCCGCCGCTGCACCTGCTGCTGACCGTGTCGGATCCCACGCCGCCTTCCAGAACTTTCTGCTGATGCACACGGAATGGAATGGAGGTCGATAAAATAGAGATCCTGGCATGCCCGTGGGAAGATAAACTAAACAGCAGTCCTAATCACGTCAGAATATTAAATAGGCCTAAGCCCCAGATATATTTATATGGGGCTAAATTGAATTGGCATATCAAAAGATATTTATATCGCTTAATTAAATAGGCAAAGTAAAGACAGAGAATGCGTGTCTTTCGGGTTTTGCTCATGTTTTGGCATTGCTGCAATACCTAGGTGGATAAACATGTGTTTTAGTGCATGTTGTTGTCAAGGTCATCTATAAAAAACTGTTTTGCATATTTTCTCCCAAATCTTTTTATTGTATTTTATTATATACAGGTATAACGCAAATCAAGAACAGGGAAAGCATCCCATTTCACTTGCGTTAACACGTTGTCAACACATAACACTAACTTTTTCAGAAAGGTGTAATGTAGGTGTAAATATTTTTCAACCTTTGATTCTATACAGCTGCTTTAACATCCAAACCGGCTCCTCCTGAATGTTGTTATTGGCTCAGCAGCCGACTTCACTTCGACGCTCTGATATTATACATGGATCATTCACAGACGGATGGACAGACGGCCTTTCATTGACAAAGAATATGTATGTCAAGGAAAGGCTGAGCCCCCTCAAAGCCCCCCCTCTCAAAAGGGGGGGCTTTGAGGGGTCATTTTGTGTGGAAAAATATTCATGGGAAACATATGTTTTTAATAGTAATGTGGCATGCAGCACGGGAATGACCAGACAGGAGCCCAAGTTATTATATTAGTTACGACCCTGAGAGTTGCCTTTATGTAAACACACCAAACACACATGAAACACATGTCATTTCATGCACACGCATTGTGATCACCACAATAATATAATTGTAAATATATATGAAGACATCGGATTGACTTATATGTAACAAAACTGGACTTTAAATCATACTTTTCATTTGCGTAAGTGATGATGACCGTAGCTGCTTGTTATGTGATTTGTTTGGTTGATTCATATCATATTGCAGTGTGTAGTATTATTGGTTGCGTCAAATGTATTCGCACCTGCTATAAACAATCTAGCTCCTCAGTTGCTCCCGCCATCATTATTCTTTTGCGCCGCCACTGGCAACACGCCACCTAGGTGACTTTAACTGGGCTGCTCCAGACAAGGACGCAGGGTGGTGGTGTTGGAGCACAGGTACATT
>NC_044053.1:23260565-23270565 GCF_902167405.1 Gadus morhua
CGCCGCTATTTGCCGCTCTAGAGTTTTGACTGAGACACAAGATGGATACTGAACCGAAAGAAGTTGTTGGCCCTTTGGATGGAAAGTTTGAATTTAAAAAAAACAAAGATGGAACACTTAACAAACAAGCAGTGATTTGCACACTCTGCAAGAAGGAGTTTTCGTTTCACCGAAGCACTTCCAGCCTAAAGTACCATATCAACGCTAAGCATGCGTTTGTCGGCTCTTCAAGTTCTGGGGCAAGACCAGGGGGCTTAGTTCAGACAACGCTCACCGAAGGCCGTGCATTAAGTAAGTCTATTTCTGAGAACTTGACCCAAAAAATTGCCAAATGGATTGCAAAAGACTGTCGGCCGATTAATATTGTCGAGGACAAGGGCCTCGCGGAAGTGTTACAAGTTGCTTCACGCGACGCATTCTACAAGCCACCGTCAAGAGGCACAGTAATGACTAAAATCCACGACCTCTACAAAACGGAAAAGAAAAAGAAAGAAGAGGATTTGGCTGTAGCTGACTATGTCGCCCTGACAGGAGACCACTGGACCTCTGTGAGTAACAACAATTACCTGGGTGTAACTGCACATCATATCACTAAAACATGGGAACTGAAGTCGTTTGCGCTAACTACAATGAAAACAGAAGAGCGTCACTTTGCAGAAGCATGTGCAGAGCAGTTCCTAACAGTAGCACGCAAGTGGGAAATAGAAGGAAAAGTCACAACTATAGGGACCGACAGCGCACGCAATATGATCGCTGCGGCTAGACTTTTGACATTTGAGCACATGCCTTGCATAGCTCACATCCTACAGAGAAGCATCACGGTGAGCCTCTCTGACAGCGGATTTGTGCATGCATTGTCCAAGTCTCGCAAAATTGTGGGCCACTTCAAACACAGTCCGGCAAACACCGCGGAGATTCAAGCACAACAAGCTGCCCTTGGACAGAAGAAGGAGCCGCTGGTCCAGGACGTTCCAACACGTTGGAATTCGACGGTGGATATGGTCAAGCGTCTGAACCGCAATCAAGCAGCAATAAAAGCAACCCTGGACCAACAGCAGCACAAACTCATTATGCTGACACCACCAGAATGGGACAAGGTGCTAAGACTTGAGACTCTTCTAGAGCCCTGTCGGTAAGTAATCCACATATTAATTATTAATAGGCCTATAGTTTGAAATAAAATGTAATTAATTAAATTGAAATTATATGTTACCTTTTTGTAAACTACCAACTTCTGTTGTAATCACTTAATGGTGTGTGTGTGTGTGTGTGTGTGTGTGTGTGTGTGTGTGTGTGTGTGTGTGTGTGTGTGTGTGTGTGTGTGTGTGTGTGTGTGTGTGTGTGTGTGTGTGTGTGTGTGTGTGTGTGTGTGTTTCATTCAACTGCAGGTATGTAACTGAGATCCTGGGTGGGGAGGCCTATGTATCCTGCTCTGTTGTACTGCCTGCCCTCTGCCACTTGCGTCGTGTAATGGAGGTCTCTGATGAGGACCCTGCATATGTGGTGCGATTTAAGACGGCATTCAAAGAAGACCTAGCCTCCCGCCAAGAAAAGACCAACAACACATGGCTCAAGCTTGCAACGGCCCTGGATCCACGCTTTAAAGACTTGAAGACCCTGCCCAAGAGTGAAGGAGAAGAGGTGTGGACCACACTGGGAGGCATGCTGCATGAACAATCACCAAGAAGGTCTCCACAGACTTCTGAAGATGGGCCACCCAAGAAGAAAATGAGCCTGCTCCTACAAATGTGCTCAGATTCTGATGAGGAGGTGCAGCCTGGCAGAGACATACACAGGTACAGGGCAGAGCCCTGCATTAGTATGGAGGACTGTCCATTGCAGTGGTGGTCTGCTCATTCAGGAGCCCATGACAAGCTGGCCCTGCTGGCTCGCAAATATCTAGCGACTCCTGCATCCACAGTTCCATGTGAAAGACTCTTCTCAGTGGCAGGCCACATCGTGCAAAAGAAACGGTCAGCCTTACTTTCAGAAAATGTCAGCCAGTTAGTTTGCCTCAGCAACTGGCTATAAGAAGAATAACCAAGAGACACATTTTATTGTACGAAGGTGTGGTAGTTTGTTAATTTAAAAAAGGGAAAATGTTCAACCAATGTTTAACCATTCTAAACTTAGCAATGGCTAAGATGCCCATAACGTTTGGGATGACTGTTATCTTTAAGTTTGATTAAAAAAATAAAAATAAAAATGTTATATGCTCATAGGCATTGCAAAGAGACTGGCACAAAACAAAAATTGAAATATGGTGTGGTATGTTTAAGTTCGATTTTATTTTTCATTATTAATAACACCATCATCTGGATTCTTTCATGAATAAAAGAACATGCTAAATGCCTATATATCCACCTTCTGTCATTTATCTTTCCGTTCCTACAACAATATACAGAGAAATTCAGAAATTCCGGGCATATTTATGAATGGCAATTAATCGTGATTAATCGTGATTAATCCACAGCTACCCTGTGATTAATCAGATTAAATTTTTTAATCTATTGACAGCCCTACTATATATATATAGATATATATACTAGGGGTGAAACGGATCAGTGTGTCCACGGTTCGGTTCAGATAACCGTTTTGGGCCTCGGTTTCGGATACGGTTCGGATTAGGATCATGTCCGTGATAGTAAAAAGGCGGACTTTTTTTTGACGGAGGGTTTGGGGGAGAAACACAAAAATGAATGAGACCCACAGGCTATTTGCAATGTGTTAATTGACTGCAATCAGACAACTTGCAAGGCTTTTTTGTGCAATAAATGTTCCCCTAAATGCATTTGAAAACATGGTGCACTGACACATGTAAGGGATAACGGCCGACGAGGCTTAGAACTCTGGCGACGAGCGCAGCATGAAGCCAGAGTTGCCTCTACCTGTCCATTATTTCCATCGAACCGGTCGACCTCGAAGGCCGTTATCCCGCTTATCACCCGTTTGTATTTATCGCCCGTATATTTAGAATATAATTGTATCAATTACTTTCTTTAAATTTAGGAATCGTGCGCTTGAACTTCAGAAAACAACCTATTACAGCTACGTCATTGGCTCGGGCAGCACTGGAGAGAATGCATTCCGCTGGGTCCTAAACACCCTTTCGTATCGGACGTAGGCTACAGTAGGCAAAATACGCTACATAAGGCAATGCCTTCATGAAACCGAAATCCGCGGATCTCCAGAATGCTCCGAACTGTGGTAAACGAACCGAACGGATTCGGATACAATTCGAATCCGCTGCAGGCCTAATATATACGCTCCCCACAAACACTCTCAGACACAAACACAAACTTACACTGATACTCCCTTCCCCTCGATAAAAAATAATCCCCACTACACACACACGCACGCGCACACGCACGCACGCACACACGCACGCACACACACACACACACACACACACACACACACACACACACACACACACACACACACACACACACACACACACACACGCAAACCTTCTCCCCTAATGAGGGAGACATACATGTGTTGCTGTGGGAAACCAGGGTATCTTGATGACCCTCAAGGTAAACATGCACTCTGGCGGTCCCTGTATGTGCACACACATATGCCTGTATACACACCCCCATGCCTGTGCCCAGAAACAAATACCTGAACACACACACACACACACACACACACACACACACACACACACACACACACACACACACACACACACACACACACACACACACACACACACACACACACACACACACACACACACACACCTGCGCACACACACATGCATACATGTGCACAGACACACAAACATGCATGTGCCCACACACATGAACACTCTTTAGAATGGAATCCGCTGTGTGTTTGCAGGTGACTGTAATTGTGTTTGTGAGATGGGTCGAACATTGAAGCCTTGGGAATACGTTTGTATGAATATAAATATGTACATTAATCACGTTTTTGATTAATGATTGCATAAAAATCTGCTTGACATTTACCGCAATATAAGCTTTTATTTACATGCTGTCCACGGACACACAGCCCATTACATACAGGATAGACTTAAGAGAGGACGATAACTATACCTTTCTGTGGACTGGGACCCAATGGCCGTTACCGAGACCTTATGAAATTGCTTCTGCAAGATCAAATCGCGGATATTAATTATTTAAAATACTTCCCGATAAAAAGAATTCCATTACAAAAGGAGCGGTGTCTTGTCTCTTGTCTGTAAAATGTGATTTTTTGAGAGGGTGATGGAGCGGTGATCTGAAGGAAACACGAGCCGGACCACCTCTGTATGAGACCCATCAGAGAACAAGCAATCTACAGCAATCCTGCACACACACCTCATACCTGAACTGTTTCCAGGTTTCCTTGTACGTTTTTGTACATAGGAAACTACTGTAGCAACAATTTAATGTTAACAAATAATTGTTGCCATTGCACATCCAAATATGTTCATGTCCATGAACCGCACCTGCACGTAAATGTGAAAATCAATATGTCTGTCGCACACTTCATGTGGACCGGCCAATGAATGAACAGTGCACACCAGCACAAACTCAGTTTTGTGTTTGTGTGTCAGTTCGGTATCGTCATTAAAGGTATGTGCGTGTAGGTATGGTGTGTTTGTGTGTGTTTGTGTGTGCGTGTGTGTGTGTGAGAGAGAGTCAGCCGCTCATTTCTCTTTCGATGCAGTGTGGTGCTGTATCAGCACAGACCTGGACAAACCTACTCAGCTCTAGCCAACAGTTCAATCACACACACAAACACACACACACACACACACACACACACACACACACACACACACACACACACACACACACACACACACACACACACACACACACACACACACACATACACACAAAAAAAGACTGGCACAAAGAAACCAATTATATATAAATAAATAAAAGTAATTAAACTGAACAGTCTCAAACATTGACACACACATGCACACATCTGCACGCACACACATGCACACATACACACAAACAAGTACTTCAACTTCAAGGGCAGACCCACAAATACACACACAGACATGTCAAGTCTAACACAACTCTCAAAACCCCTTGTAAGGCTGTGTGTTCCTATGCATGCTCATTTATACCACACACACACACACACACACACACACACACAGACAACCACACACACAAACACACACACACACACACACACACACACACACACACACACACACACACACACACACACACACACACACACACACACACACACACACACTCTCCCTATAGAGCGTTGTAATATATGGCACAAGTCCCGAGTCAAGTCTCCTTTCTAGTTCCTGTCTGCCCATACCCGGCTAATAGGAATGAAGGTTATATTTCTGTGCCTTGCATTTGCAATTTAAATCCTCAACAGTATTGCTGAAGTAATTCTTTATAGTGCAGCGGAGACAATGACAGGCCGCATGCGCTTTTCAGACAACAATTGCTTTATTCCCTCAGGGAAAGGCTTTTCTCTACCCTGATTTCTTTAACTTGTTCAGATCCAAATCGCCTTACAAAGCACATCTATGTGGAAAACTATTTCAAAGTTGATCTTATGGGGAGGGCTGTGATGGTTGGAGCATGTTTATGTATGTGTGTGTGTGTGTGTGTGTGTGTGTGTGTGTGTGTGTGTGTGTGTGTGTGTGTGTGTGTGTGTGTGTGTGTGTGTGTGTGTGTGTTTCTGTGTTTGTGTGTTGAATGTGGGTTATGGATGCATTTAAGGGAATGTAATCTAAACTTTGCAATAATCGTTACTCTCACTGAGATTGAGCAAGCTACTAGCATGACTTTTGAACAACAGGGTCAAGATTTTATGAAGAAGGATAGTGGAATCTGTCTATTCGCTTTTGTATACCTTTTCCTTATTTCCCAGTAAAGCAAACAGAGTAGTAGTAGTGGTAGTGGCAGTAGTTCACATAATGGGTGAATTAAGAAGTACCATCTATTATTGATGATCTATGATTGAATCTTGAATCTCTTGTCTGCATCCTTCATGTGTACCAGGAGGAACAAAATACGATGAGCGACTGTAATGTCACAGCGCTCAATGAATGCATAGAAATATGGAAGGAGGAAATGGCAACAATTTCTGTTGCCATTTTGTGAAAGTTATGATCACCATAGTGATAAACCCTAAACTGTTAGTGACGTGCTGGCTGTATAGTGTTTTAAACAACATAACAGTGAGTTAGTAGAATCAAAGTGAAAGTCAGTGATGTCACAGAGCTTGGTCGACCTTGTACCCATGTGCTGAACGGAGCGGTAAATATTACATCCTATATGCTCCTCCGTATTTGGCGTTCTATCGCCGTGGTTGTGTGCGTGTGTGCGTGTGTGAGTGTGCGTATGCATGTGTGTCTGTGTGTGTGCGTGCGTGCGTGTGTGCAAATGAATGACTCGGTATGAATTAATTTCTGAAAAAGAGAGCGAAAGAGTATATTTAACAGCAGCTATACATGTGCATCGATATGAAAAGGTCTCAGTGTTATATAGCAGGAATATTTGCATTTGGTGATAATTACATAGTCTTAATGGGCAGTCTACCGCCTTCTACAGCATGACTTCTCACACTGCCTTGTATGTGTCTTATGTGTATTTTGGTGTGTACATGCCTATGTATTCTGTAGAGCTTTCTCAAGCCCTAATTTGATGTGTAAATAAGTGGTGTATGCCCCCAGGGTTGCCATAGCGATACATCACCTCAACAACAATGGAAATGTCCATCGTCCCAAGAGAGAGACTGCTTACCCACATATTCAGGGCCTCCTGGGGAACGCATAGCCCCCTAACAAACATCCAGCTATGGAGGATGCAAGCACACGCAAAAACTCTCTCTCATACACTGACACAGACACACTTCTTTTACACCGCATATACTCTCGCTGACACACAAACACACACAAACAGAAACGCTTTTGCGCCCTCTCTCTCACATACAAACACACACATACATACACACAAACACACCCACACACACACACACACACTCACGCACACACACACACGGACACGCGCACACACACACATACACACACACACACACATACGTGCACGTGCGTCCCCCCCACACACACACACACACACACACACACACACACACACACACACACACACACACACACACACACACACACACACACACACACAGACACACACGCGCACAAACACTCACTCACACACACACACCTTTCCTTCGTTTTGTGACATTTATTTTCCTTTTGTCTCCCCACTGTCGTCTCCTTTTCTTCAGTGCTTGGCTCTTGACAGTCACTTAAAGTAAATGAGTGTGTAGTGAAATGTCCAAACAGCATTAGCACAGTGGTGGAGGGCTCCATGGAGGGAACTGATAAGAAAGAGAAGGCCAGGAGTGCAGCAGGTGTCGAGGGTATGACATGTATACCTCAGCACTAGACTAGCGCTAGACGGCCGCAGAATAATTAAACAATAGCCAGACCTGCTTGCTTTGTTATCAGGGAACAAAAACATGGCTGACAGAGCATTTATGAGTTTAGTACAATTTTAGTTGGACTGAAAAGTTCATCGTTTTTGTGTAGGCCAATTTATAGGCCTACACAAAGTTATTTTGGGATAATAATGTATTATTTGTTATATTGAAATTGTACTGTACATCCCTGAAACTTAAAGTATTATGGGCTCAGGGTGCACACTATAACAGCTTGCAGATAATCTCCAGTGGAATCCTTACTGCACTTTCTACCCCAGTCACAACAACCAGGATCAAGTGTAGAGGAGTCCTGAAAATAAAATATTAAATGACATTTCCATATACATTTAGGGCATTTAGCAGACGCTTTTATCCAAAGTGCCTTACAATAAGTTCATCTTTCAGAAGAAGGTTGCTGTTGATCGCTGTTGGTACAGTAAGGATGTTCATAGAACAAGCGCCAAGCACTAACAACCGCTAGGTTAACCCATTCCCCGTATACAAAAAAAGATAGTAAGGATAAGATGCTACACAACTACGTACCATAACAGGACGACATACAATAAGTGCGTACAATAAGTTCCAGTACGTACAACATACATAGGAAGGGTGGGAGGGCAGTGTGCGAAATACGGGGGAGATCGGGGGGTCTTGACCCCCGATTTACCCATGAGACCCCCTTTAAGCCTCAAAAGCTAAATTTGAAGGGACTCTCGAATCTTATCAAAAAATTAACAATAAAATATTTTATTGTCACTAATGGTCACTTAAATGTTTTTAAGCTCACCACGACCAGTATTCAGAATTCAAAACGATTATAAACAAATATTTTTACCAAGCAGAGCCAGCCAGTCCTGTGCACGTATGAGAATTAGCCATATGCGCCAAACAGAAGAAAGACGTAATGTTGAGAAGTCATACTAAAAACGGCTAGCAAGCAAAAGCTAAACCAGAGTGTATCACTCACACACTTAGGGTATATTCTAACTTAAGGAAAGAGGCAATTTTTTTTTTGCAGTGACTGAATTGTGATGATGGCATGGATGATTGTTGTGCATAAGATGAGTGTGTGCTACTGTGCGCATTTCCTTTCCGGCTTCGGCATACTGCATGCTATGTAGCCCTTGTGGTTGGTTGTGGTCCAATGTTATAGGCCCACTATGTATTGAGAAAATTTTAATCGCTATTGCGCAACGATCGGGAGATGGGGACCCCCCCGAATATTGACCGTTATTTCCTTCAATATTCGGGGGGGGGGGGGGGGGGGGGGGGTCAATATCTTGCTATGCAGAGTCTAGGTGAATAAATCGATATAAAACACGGCATTCCCCACATCGGTGATGTTATGAAACAGATAGTATTAAACCTAAATAGTCGAATAGACCACCAGTCACCAGAATGGGTGGTCCCTCTCTACCTCCCACCAGGGAATTAGCAGCCAGATCGTCATCATCGTTAGCCCAGGCTCAATGTTCACACTTAATTAAAATAATATGATAATAACATGTGAGCACGCGTTTTCCGCAGTTGCTCCGTCCCTTGCAGATTGATACAGACACAGCTGTGTTTGTAATACATACTGAAGCTAGGGGGGTAAGGTTAGAGGTGACTGTGTTTTTTGATTGGTTAAACACTGACGGAAAATGGCTGAACGTCAACCTAAGCAGCAGAGCCCAGAATCTCGGCTGCCTTAAAGGCTTGACGACCGACGCTGTTTTCCCTCTCTACCCCATCACTCTACAGACTATCAGCTTGGTTCTTCTTCTTGGAAAAAATAAATACACAAACAAGAGCTTCTTCTCGCTGACAAGCTATACAATCAAATTAATATGCAAAGAAAGCAATTAGGGCCCACTCCTCAACAAGCTATTAATAGCCATTTGATAAATGATAGGGTGCCAGACACTCATAAGATCAGAGCGCAAGTTGTTTATTAGTGAAATATTTGTAATTAAAAGAATGGGAGAATGTTTTTGTTCTACAATAATAGAGAAGATTGCTATAAACAGGCGATAAACCTATTTTAAACTTTAGAATGTATTGTCAACGTCAGCATTTTGCTTTATGTAACCATATAGCGTACAACAGATACAAAAGTCAAAAAGTATGCTAATATACATCGTAAAGTCGGCTAATAAACTCTGTCTGACAGCCAGACTATGGACACGCCCCCCTCCCCCCCACAGTATGGCCCGGCCATACTGTGAGGGGCCCGGCCATACTGTGAGGGGCCTGGCCATTCTGTGAGGGGCCCGGCCATACTGTGAGTGGCCCGACCTGGCTCCATGAGTGTTTGTAAACTGGTCACCGCTGGCTACGTAGCCAAAAGGGAAAACAGACTCCATTATATCAGCCTGAAGGAATGGAAGGAAATGGCTGATCCGGGATCAGATGACATAATGATGGATGTCGTGGAACATTCTCTCTGATGCTTAAAGCACCATCCTTGTTAAGAGAATAAGAAGTCAATGACTGATTTCTGTCAGGAGTCTTAAATTCGCAGTCTCAAAGATTTATGTTTGGTTCTCCTTGGCGACACCTTTGGCAGAAATCCCGATGT
>NC_044053.1:23275565-23283065 GCF_902167405.1 Gadus morhua
CGTAAATCTTGCATATCAAGTAGGCTAGCAAACACTGTTGCCATTCAACTCAGTGTCCACTGACTTTCTGCTTAATGTGAAACTCATAACAAGTCGTGCATGTATGCAAGTGTGTGCGGTTTCGTTTTTTTAAGTACCGGTTCGAGAACCCTTTTAGCACCGGAATCGTTTGAAAAGTACAGAGTAGGCACCGGTATCGGATAAAACCCAAACGATACCCAAACCTACTTATCGGTGCGTCGCTGCGGCCCAGGGGGCTGCTGTCTACACACCTTTTTCATAGCCATATCGTGTTTAATCCGCTTCCTGGCTGAAAGCAAAGCTGTGAGAGTCTTGACAGTGTATTGTCCGTGAAACCCACGACTCACGCACTGTGCGACGCCGTGCCGAACAGTAGGCTGTTCTTTGGCGAGCTGAAGGCAGGTGAACATTGTTCCAGCTAGCTACCAATCCCGGATAGCCCAGCGTTTTGCTCGGAACTGGGTCGGCAGCAATTCCTCGAAACCTTTTTTTTTTTACACCACATGAGGGAGCTTTAGCAGAGCTGTGTGGCCAAGTTGACTCCTCCCAGTAGTATGGAGGGCACTTCAGGACATCACTGTGTTGGTTGTAACATTGCCATGCCCCTCGAGGATGGCCACGATAATTGTGTGTTATGTTTGGGCCACCAGCATGCAATGTTGGCCAGGGATACACCCCAGTCATGCATGCACTGTTTCATCATGCCGATGCATACAAGGGAAGCCCGCTGCCGTTTTTTCACATCAAAACGGGGAGGCTTACCTACCTTGGAAGGGCCAGCAAGAAAGATGAGGAGGGCTTCCGGGGGGCCGGGGAGGCACGGGAGCCGGGGAGGCTCGGGGGCCGGGGAGGCTCGGGGGCTCCGCGAGCCTCCCTGTTCTCCTCAGTGTTCCTAGGGCCCCCGTTTCTCTCTGCGTGGGTCCCTCTCGGCCTCCCAGTCTTTTCTCTGACAGGGAGTACGATGGTTCCAAGGAGGAGGACTTGGATGTGGAGACATTATTCTCTTCAGAGAGTGGGGAGTTTCCCAGTGAACAGCTTCCCTCAGCAAACCCTTACGGGCGAGAGCTGGCTCACCTGTTTGGGGAGATTGTTGACAGGGCAACCAAGGCCCTGAACCTCGTTTTACCCGAAAAGCCGACAGCTGCTGCCTCCAGGTTCGAGGCTGAAGCAGAGGAAGGTCTCAGCTCAGAGATCCCTCTCCTACCAGACTTCAAGGACCTGTTATGTCGCCAGTTTACTTCACCATCATCCTACCATAGATGGTCAAGGCAGACTAAAGTGTTCTCCAACATGGCCGGCCAAGAGCAGGTCTGCTGTGGGGCACTTCCAGCTGTGGACCAAGACCTGGCGCCACTCTTTCGCTCCCCAGGTTCTTTGTTTGGGGGTCCGGCCTGTCTGAACAAAGACAGTAAGGCGATGGAGAGTCTGTTGGGTAAGCTGCACAGGTCCACGGCGATGCAAGCCCGTCTGGCTAATACTGCAGCCATCCTGACTCTGTACACCCACAACCTCTCTGGTCTCTTGCAGAACCAGCCGGTGGATGCCTCTCTGGCAAGGGAGTTCCAGTCAGCAACGTTGATCCTGGCTTCGGTGTCCAAGGAGCAGGCAGTGGCATCAGGCCGCTCGTTGGCTCAGCTCTGGGTGGTGAGACGACATCTGTGGCTGTCCCAGTCGAAGCTACAGCCAGCAGATAGGGACTGTCTCCTCAGGGTGCCAGTGGAGCCCACAGCCATGTTTGGGCCACAGTCCTCCCTGCTGCAACTGGCACGGGATCGCCGTCGCTGTGCGGATGAGGTGACAGAGTCCCTCGGCAGTCGGGGGAAGCGGGCAAGGCGCCCAGGAGCACCTACACCTCGGGTGGCGTCTCAGTCAGTAGCCCAGGCCTGGGGCCCGGGAGACCTCAGACACCGGCTCCAAGCGCCCCGGGGACATGGTGATTTCCCAAGAGGTGGTCGGAGGGGGTCATCTGCTAGCAGACGCGGGCCCTCCAGACGCCCTTATCGTTCCTGACGGTTTGCGGGCCAGTCAGCCCCGCCTCTCATCACAGCACAGGAGGGCTTGGCTGGCTCTGGTGGCGGACCCATGGGTGGTCTCTACCATGACCCAGGGGTACCGCCTGCAGTTCTGGTGCAGGCCCAGGGTAGCGAGATCTCCGATCTTTACCACGGTGGCCAACCAACGACAAGCCCAGACTCTGCGAATGGAGCTGTCTACCCTCTTAGAGAAGGGGGCGATCGGAGAGGTCGAGTGCTCCGACCGCCAAGCAGGGTTCTACTCTCGATATTTCCTCATCCCCAAGAAGGATGGGGGCCTACGCCCTATCTTAGACCTCAGGGGGCTCAACAAGTACCTCCGCCCCCTAAGATGCAGGTTCTTGACGGTTCCGCGGGTCAGACCATCAAGGCAGGGGATTGGTTTGCGACCATCGATCTGAAAGATGCCTATTTTCAGATTCCGATATGGCCAGGGCATTGGCGTTTCCTGAGATTTGCTTTCGAGGGTCGGATCTTCGAGTTTCAGGTCCTCCCGTTCGGACCATCTCTTGCCCCATCGGACCTTTACCAGCTGCATGTACGCAGTCCTCGCACCCTTGAGGCAGCAGGAGCTCAATATACTGAACTATTTGGACGACTGGCTGATCTGTGCAAACTCAGCGGAGCTATGTCGCCAACACGTGGCCCTGCTATTGACTCACATTCAGTGTCTGGGGTTGTGCCTCAATACCAAGAAGAGCATGCTGCAACCCTGCCGAGTAACGAATTTCCTTGGCATGGTGTTAGACTCCAGGAGCACTACTGTTACCCTCTCTCCAGCGAGACAGCAGTCCTTTGCTGCCTGCCTCAGTCCCTTCACCCTCAGGGCTCACAGGGACTGGAGGGTTTGCCTCAGACTCATGGGCCTTATGGCAGCAATGGTACAGATAGTCCCTCTGGCCCTTCTTCACATGCGCCCTGTTCAGAGGTGTCTCCTAAGTGTAGGCCTGTGTCCACAGAGCCCCGCCCGTGCCAAGGTGATGGTTTCCCAAAGGCTCTACAGAACCCTGCGCTGGTGGAGGGACCCAGCCAACATCAGGAGGGGGCAGACCATGGGGTCAGTGACTCACCGCCAGATCGTATTTACAGACGCATCCCTAGCATGCTGGGGAGCCGTACACAAAGGTAAGGGTATCAACGGACCCTGGAGGGGCCGCTGGGGGTCTCAGCATATAAACTTGTTGGAGCTGAGGGCGGTTTGTCTAGCCCTAAAGCACTTTCTACCGACAGCACAGTGACAGCTGCGTACATCAACAGGCAGGGGGGTTTGGGCTCCCCAACCCTCTGCAAACTAGCAACAGCTCTATGGCTATGGGCTCATCCACAGTTCAGTTCACTCAGGGCTGTTCATGTGCCAGGGCCCCTAAACGTGGCGGCGGACATGTTGTCCAGAGGGGGACCAAGTCCAGGAGAGTGGAGACTCCACCCCCAGGTGGTCGAGGGAATCTGGACCCGATTTGGCAGGGCGGAGGTCGACCTGTTTGCGACCAGAGAATCTTCTCATTGCCCACGTTTCTTCTCCCTGAGGAACGACGATCCTCCTCTGGGATGGGATGCGCTGGCGCTCCTTTGGCCACAGACCCTGCTCTATGCCTTCCCCCCATTCACCCTCCTCCAAGCCCTTCTGCACAGGGTGCAAATGGAGCAGGTGAGGCTAATCCTGGTTACACCGTTTTGGGCCTCAGCCATGGATGCTTCCTCTCAGGGGGGACCTCCTGTCCCAGGCAGGCGGTAAATTGTTCCACACCTTCCCAGCAGGGCTGAGGCTGGTAGCCTGGCCCCTGAGAGGGACCGGCTCCTGGCCCTAGGGTTACCAGAGGCGGTGGTGCGGACGATGCAGGAGGCCCGAGCTCCATCAACTAGGGCAGCCTACACTTATCGATGGCGGGTCTTCACAGGGTGGTGCCAGGCACACCCAACAGACCCCTTCTTGGCCTCAACCCAGGACATCCTGCTCTTCCTGCAGATGCAGTTGGAAGCCGGTAAATCTGCAGTCACCCTGAGAGGCATGCTGGCAGCTATCAAGGCAGTCCGTATCGGAGAGTTTGCCATTAGTGAGGATGGCTGCTCCATGATCTCCCGATACCTAAGGGGGGCACGAAGGCTTACAGCATCCAGTAGGGCTCCTCAGGTACCAACCTGGAACTTGTATCTTGTCCTTGAAGCTCTGAAGCATCCGCCTTTTGAGCCCCTCGGCAATGTGGACCTAAAGTGGCTCTCCCTAAAAATAGCTTTCCTCCTGGCCATCACTTCGGCTAGGAGGATAGGCGAGCTCCATGCGCTGTCCGTCCACACGGACTGCTGTACTTTTTCTCCGGAGGGGTCAAAGGTGGTTCTTCGCCCAAACCCAGCCTTCTTGCCCAAGGTTCTGTCTGACTTCCATCTGTCCCAGAGCATAGAGCTGCAGTCCTGTCTCAGCGGCGGACCAGCTAGCACTCGGCCCGGTAAGGGCCCTGTCGGAGTATATACGGCCCACTAAGCCTCTAAGAAAGTCAGACCAGCTCTTTGTGTGTTTTCGCACTAGTTGCTTGGGCATACCACTGTCGAAGTGTCGACTTTCTCACTGGGTTGTGGACACCAGCCAGCAAGGTTACACCCTTTCGGGCGCTCCTGCCCCCTCCAGGATTCGAGCACACTCGACCC
Source organism: Gadus morhua (assembly GCF_902167405.1). Classification (NCBI taxonomy): domain Eukaryota; kingdom Metazoa; phylum Chordata; class Actinopteri; order Gadiformes; family Gadidae; genus Gadus; species Gadus morhua. The sequence continues at coordinate 23,280,263 of NC_044053.1, forward strand.
GCAGCGTGTCGACTTCTTGGGCTTTGTGGCGGGTTGCCTCTCTCGCCACCATATGCGCAGCAGCCACTTGGTCCTCCCACTCCACGTTCACCAGATTCTACCGCCTGAATGTGGCAGCGGGACCCTCCTTCGTGGAGCAGGTACTTGGTGTGGCTCGGACTCAGAGGCCTGAGCCCTCAATATGTCAGCCTTGCGTCTTGCGGGCTGACCTGGGCTGCTTATCTGCACAGAGTTGACCCTTGCGCCTGGCGGGGCGATACCTGTGTTCCGGCGTCGGGTCCTGCGTCTGGCAGACACACCGGAACAGCCTTCTGCCTTTCGGGCTTGGCCTTTGCGCCTTGCGGGGCATCGTCCAGATTGGCATGTAAGTAGTGTACATTTGTAAATAGTTCTTTGGGTGGGTATACTTCACATCCCTCGGGATGAATAAAGTATCTATCTATCTATCTATCTATCTATCTATCTATCTATCTATCTATCTATCTATCTATCTATCTATCTATCTATCTATCTATCTATCTCTCTATCTATCTATCTATCTATCTATCTATCTATCTATCTATCTATCTATCCATCCATCCATCCATCCATCCATCCATCCATCCATCCATCCATCCATCCATCCATCCATCCATCCATCCATCCATCCATCCATCCATCCATCCATCCATCCATCCATCCATCCATCCATCCATCCATCTATCTATCTATCTATCTATCTATCTATCTATCTATCTATCTATCTATCTATCTATCTATCTAGGTGCCACGTCTCCTGGCGGGGTGTCTTAAAGAGTTAACCTGTACATATGGAATATATAACGGAGTGGAGAGATGGTCTCGATACGATAGAGAACGTTCGGGTTACGTGGTAACCCTGGTTCTCTGAGTGAAGAGACCATCTCTCCAATCCAGAGGCCGCCCGGAGACAAGTTCCGATCAAACCATCAATGATTGCATGTCTACACCAGTGTTTTATAGTGGTGTCGTCGTGACCGGGCGTGCCGGTGTGTCTTAAAGCCTATCCATGGTCCTTAGCATTCATGGGGGTTATACCCCGTACATATGGAATATGTAACGGAGTGGAGAGATGGTCTCTTCACTCAGAGAACCAGGGTTACCACATAACCCGAACGTTACCTGTTTTCTGTACGGAGATATTCTACCAAATAACTGATCTAAAGCTCTGATGAAGCTTTGGGAAGGGGATTTTAATAACTTTATTTCTACAGTCTACAGTGTTGGTTTGAAACCTTTACAGACATTTTTTACAGGTGACTCCTGCAGGCCGAGATTTTGTTCGCCAATTACCCGTTTACAGATTTCCGCCTCCGGCGACGGGATCGGTTGAAACAAATACGGAGCAAAATAAATCGAAACGCCCCGCTCACCAAGATTTGAGCTCATCTGCTGTCGGACTTTAGATTCCAATCTTAAGTCTGATTTGTGAGACTAGTATTAATGCGAGGTTCTTGATGTGTTTTTGTGTGTGTGTGTGTGTGTGTGTGTGTGTGTGTGTGTGTGTGAGTGGATGAGTGAGTGAGTGAGTGAGTGAGTGTGTGTGTGTGTGTGTGTGTGTGTGTGTGTGTGTGTGTGTGTGTGTGTGTGTGTGTGTGTGTGTGTGTGTGTGTGTATGGTGTGTCTGCATGTTCTTGTGTCTCTGAGCTACTCCATGTTAATAAAGCCCTGAGATAAAGCTGTCAGATTGCTCTGTTGATTCAGGCTCAAGGCCAACCCTTCTGATATCTCCCTCTTCCTCCCTCCATCCATCCATCCTTCTCTTCCCATCTGCCTCTCTTCCTCTTCTTCATCTCCTTCCATCTCTTTATAACTCTCTCTCTCTCTCTCTCTCTCTCTCTCTCTCTCTCTCTCTCTCTCTCTCTCTCTCTCTCTCTCTCTCTCTCTCTCTCTCTCCTTCTCCCAGTTGTTGTGTCCACAAATACACCTGTCTCTCTCCATCCTTCACTCAACCCTGTCTGTCTCCCCCAGCTTTCCCTCTCATTCTCTCTCTCTCCCCCCCCTCTCTCTCTCTCTCTCTCCCTCTCTCTCTCTCTCTCTCTCTCTCTCTCCCTCCTTCTCTCTCCTTCCCTCTCCCTCGATCCCTCCACAATCATGTCTGTCCCTTCTTTTTAACTCCATCTCTCCCTCCCCATCTCTCTCTTTTTCTCTATCCCTACAAAATCATCACCCCTCATTTTTGCTCCATCTCTCCACTCCCTTCTCCATCTCACTCTCTCTTTTTTTTCTCCGTCCATCTCCCTTTCCCTCTCTCTGTCCTTTTATAACCACGTCTGCCTCCCCTTGTTACATAGCTCCCTCTTTCCCTCCCTCCGTGCCTCTCTCTCCCACTCTCTCTGGTTATGTGCACCTGTTCATCTTGCTGCTCTCTTCTGCCGCTCCATTGTCTTTTACAGCCAATTTCACAGTGAGATTTATGACACAGTCCCCCACACAACCTCTCCTGTCCAAAAAATGTACTCAATTATTGACTGGCTAACAAAGAGCTGTCAATTTATCTAATCTTAAATCCCCTTTCAATATAGTTTGTTCTTCTACGTCATGAAAAACAGGCACGTGGAAAGCCTGTTTTTTTTGTGGATGGGACTAACCCTAACCTTATTTTGTTTAATTCATTGATTGGAAACACTTTACACTCAGGGTACAATAATTAATTAACCATTCATTAATATTAGGTACGCCAACCCACAATAATGTGTAAATAGTTATACCGTAGCCATGTTTACCAATATCTTAGCTAATATGAACATCATTAGTAACCATGAACACTTTTAGAAAACTTTTG